>NC_143579.1:176521679-176675157 GCF_048544385.1 Mastigoproctus giganteus | reverse complement strand
TGGAAATGCCTCGCCTTAGAGAATACAGTAAGCCAGCTCGAACCACCAAGAGGTCCGCCGGCATCTTCCCCTATATAACTTGCACCGCATCCGTAGATACAATGACCCTAGTTATATCCAGAAGAGCAAATCGTTGAGCAGGCAGCTACTGTCTCCTCACTGCAGAATTTACCGCTCGACTGAACCAAGCCCCGGCAGCAAAAGTCAGTATTGGTACAAAAACACACTCATAGAGTATGTTTAAAGCACAACCTTTTATGCCCCATTTAACTCTTATAACTCTACGGAGCTTGGAATACAGGAGCTTGGTTTTCTGCTTCAGAAATTTAGCATGCTCAGTAAAAAACAATCACTCCTCCAGATACAAACCCAGGTATCTGATGCACCTCACATACTTAAGAGAGACATCTCCACACTTCACAAGTGGTGGCCTTGTTACACTCAGTTTACCAGCTTGGTAAACTGAGTGTAACAAGGCATGCTGACTGTTTTATTTGTTGAAATGCTCAACTTGTGTATTCCACTCCAGTCGAGCAATTCCTGGAGAATGGCACTAGCCTTCTCAAGTTCTTTTCTTGAGTCTCCTTCAGTAGCAAAGGCCAAATCATCTGCAGATGCAATTGCGTGAGAGGTCCCCAAGTCTCTCTGCAAAAATTCATCTAACATCATGTTCCAGATGTAAGGGCCAAGTATGGATCGCTGTGGGCATCCCCTTCAATGTTATAAACTTCTTGTCAAGCTTACAATAACACTACAATCCGAGAAATAACTCTGAAAGATCTTAAACCCTGCAGAGGATACTACCCCACCACAAGGCATCGAATACACCTCTAAAGTCCACGAAGCACATATAAGCCAAGTACATATCGAGCCCTTGCATCATTAACTAAATTCATCATCATTCTGACAGCATCCTCTCTTCAGGAACCCTTTTTAAAACCAAACTGGTTTCCAGAACTCAAATGTTGAGCTTCATATCTATTTTGTAGTATAAACAAGAGCAACCTCTCGTAGACTTTACCCAATATTGACAATAGAGCAATGGGCCGATATGATGTCGGCTCGTTCATGGGCTTCTCCGGACTCTTCAGAATCACTCTCAAGACTGCAGTACTCCAAGTCTTTTGAAATGTTCCTTCCGCCAGACAAGTATTATACAAGTCCAGCAGAATATCTTGATGCTTGGAGAAGAACTTTACGTGAATATCCAGGAAATCCTCCCCAGCACCTTACCATCCTTTACCTGGTTTATATCCAAAATTAACTCATCATTAGTGAAAGGACACTCATTCTGCTCATTTTTATACATATTATTCTCCAACAATATATTTTCTTGGTCATTATTATTTGAACCCTCCTTAGGAAAAAGACTTCTCAAGACTCTGTTAACCATCTGACCACAAGTAATGGTCTCACCATGAGGCTCGTCCCAACACTGTGCACTACATCAGCCAAATACTCCGTTTCAGTTATGATTTTATAAACTGGATTCCATGGATCAAAGTTTCGTTGCCTTTCCAGAAAGCTTTACCACACCAATCTCATACAACTTTATCTTGGTAGAGTACTCACGCTTTAAAGTCATATAAAATTCCTTCAGTTCATTTAGTCCATAATCTCCATTTATTCTTATTCTTTGATAATCTTTATGTGCAACTCTCGCCCTTCTCTTTAATACATTTAACTCAGATTTCCACCATGGCACTTTCTTTAAACGCTTTCTTTTCCTTTTCATAGAAATTCTTGATGCACTTTGAAGAATCCTTTTTACCAACTCAGTCTTTGATTCTGCACTCATAGTCCTTCAACCCACAACTTGATTTAACTGATTTTGAACAACACTAGCAAATTTATCCCAGTTGGCAGTCCTTGTGGAAAACCTATTGGTCTCAAGCCAAGTCCGCGACTCCCCAGTCATAACATACTTATAAGAGATGCATCTGTGGTCACTGGTCGTCACACGCCCATGAACCTTCCAGTTTTGTACATGCACTATCGAGGCACTAGAGCAAATAGTAATATCAATATATGACTCCCCAGACGTGGAGGAAAAGGTGGGCAGCTGCGAAGAATCATTAACCACGTCCCAGCCCACAGATACCAGGAAGTCCTCACGATCCATACCTCTATCATCGGACATTCCCGCACCCCAGCATTTGAGTCTGTGGAACCAGCATTTGAGTCTGCTGCGACAATCACAGGCTTTGTTCTCAACCTTCTCTAAATATCTCAAATATGTCTCAAGTATATCATTATGTTGTTGTTGTTTGGTTTTTAGGAGCATTAGCAACTAAGGCCATATTGCTCCAGGATATGCGGTGGTCATTCCTTAACCTTTCCGCATCCTCCGTATTTGGTGGTGACGGGCTCGAACCCCGGTCTAATCAAGAAGCGTGTGCTACGCACTGCTGCTCCTTCCCACCTGGCTACGGAGGCGCCTGTATATCATTATATTTACAGTAAAGGGAAACTAGGTAAGAGATCCAAGAGGGCCAACTATTTCAGCACATTCTCCATACTCATTGCAAAGTGACGTAATCATTATTACTCCCAAATCTGGGTTAACAACTACACTTGCAGAGTACAGCTCTTTGCCACATTCAAGAACCCTAAGTGCCCCGATATCCCCTCACTTTTCCAAGGTAAGAGTAAGGTTCCTGTAAAAGCACTATGTCATAAGCCCTCTCCTCAACCTCTTTCACCATCTGAGAATCCATAACTTTTGATCTTTGCGCATTTATTTGGACAATTTTTAAAACAGAACTGAGATTTCTATTCATAGTCAGTTCCTTTGCAATTGAGCTTTATAGCCCTCTTGTACTCTGTACAGGTTTGATCCACACCCGTATGCTCAGTTGGAACTCTTTTTCGCCAGCAATTTATGCATCGCAGTGCTTCTATAAAAATTGGTCAGTTTTTATAAGAGTGCCCTTTAACTGAAAAATGACCACAGAATGCCTTGCTTTTACAATATTTTGTTGTATGGCCTTTGGCCATACATCTATAGCACTGAGTAACTGTAATAATATCACGAACTCAACAAGACGAACAATTTACAAAGACCCTTCCACACTTAATAACTGTTTATAAATAATCCCTGAAACCTGTAAAATCCAGTTATTCACATTCTTATTTTTCACTTTATTCACTGAGACACTATCCTGGAAAACCTTGGTCCACCCCATAGTCCTTCAGGTTTCGTAACCACAGCTGGTCCAATAACAGATTCTTGTCAACATCCTGCTCTACATCAAAAATTAATATTTTAGGACTCTGCTTTTTAACCTTTTCAATTTTCATTCCAAGTGCCTTGAAACATTTAGTAATCTCCTCAATATCTTTCTCGATTTCCACTTCGTTTCCTCCCTACTCTTGTAACTTTCATTTTTAGTTGTAATTATTGCAACTTTAGGCTTCATTGGTTCCTTCAAAGAAACCACTGTTGTATAATCTTTAGGCGATTCTTGGCTTTCCTAATCCTTGGTCCTTAAAACTTGATTATCAATTTGGAGCTCCAGGATTGCCATCTTGAGCTTGTCCCAGATCTCCAATATTTGTGCTGAGGTTGTTCCTGGTATATTATTTCCATTTAGGAAAAGAATTTGCCTCAACCTACTCCTAGCTTTTTGAACTAGCTTGGTCTTTTCAAGACCAAGCAAGTTCAAAATATTCAGTTCATCCTCAGAGCTATCAAGCCTTTCCTTTGAAACTTTAATTCTTCCTTCCTAGAGTCATTCATTTCAGTCGGAGACAACTTTGGTATCTGCATCAGTTCCAACTGCTTGGATTTAGAAGTTCCTTCTTTCACCTGACTTGATTTCGTCTTATCCTTGTGAGCTGTTTCCGATTTCTTGGCATTCTTTTTCATTCTAGAAGCAGAGTCCTTTGCATTAGATTTTCTTTTTGCTCCACCAGTCAGGGTCATCTGCATCTCAGTTTCTTCTAATACCAATTGTTCAGCCACAGTCAGTATTCCCTGGCTGATTTCTTGAATCTCATCTTCCAAGATTTCACTTACTGAGTCCTGAAACTCTTTTCGGGACATTATCTCCTTATTTTCTTTCTCTTCAAGAGTTAGGTTGGGGAGAGAGCCAGTGATCGATCTTTTAATGGACATATTAGTTTGTATAAATAAAAGAATTTCTATATACAATTTTAAAAGAGAAGGTCAAAAACCGGCCAACTCACCACTATATACAATTTTTACAAAATTATTAACAGTGGAGTCAGACAGCCAACTCACAAAAAGGCCTGTACCCAAGACGAAATTTACAAACACAATAACACACAAAGTTCCGAAAATCTATTCAAGGAACACAATTTAAAAACTCTTCCCTCGTCCAAGTTTAACAGACGAGGGTCCCAGGAGCTCAAACAATAACTCGAGGGCATGGAAATGCTAAGATTAACTTTTGAAACTTCCTCTGCACCTCACCACCTTGAAACCTGTTGAGCCGGCTAGGGGGGAACTCCCAACCGCCCACCCCAGATGTCGAGGATGTAGGCCAGCTAATCGGAAATTGCAAACTTGTGCAGATGAAAATTTGTAATAATAGCAAACAACAAACAAAAAATTTAGATTTATTCAAAATCCAATCAAAGCTATGTCAAATTGTTCACTAAAATCACAATAGATCCCCAAGATTAGTCCCTGGGGCAATTGGTAGGATAGGGGGAAATCATGGGATAGATACAGGTTAGTGGCTGGCTTCAACAAAGTTACACTGGAATGCACCTCAGAATACTTATGGCCAGCCATGAATTACCACATGAGTAATGAAATAGGCATTCAGATTATTAGCAAACAAATGGCTGTGGGGAATTATTCTAAGGCAGTGTTTCCCTACCTGTAGTCTGCAGGACTTGACAGTAAAACAGCTTTTATTGTTGGAAAATATAGGAACACCTAACATACAGGTATTAAGTACATATCTTTGAGTTTCAGTTTATTTAATGCTACTTTTTCTCATTATCTTGATTTGTACGTTTTATAAATTTCATGCATTATGTGACAAGTGACCATGAGCACTGTTATCCTATTCAACGTATGTACTTTTTTTTGTATATATGTTTATTCACTTATTACTTGTTCACTTTTATCCACATTATTTTATTCACTTACCTTTGAGCTGTTTTTACTTAATTCCTGATTCATACGCTCAGAACTCAGTTCAAGGTCCTTACTATAGGAATGTGATTTGCAACCATGGACTAATTGAGCATCACCGTTTTTCTACAATTACTTCTTTTTACTTTTCTTGTAGCTTCCTCTTATTTCTCATGAGACTAGTTTTCTGAATACATAGTGAGATGCTATTTTCCCCCTGTATTAACTTTTTTTACTTTTGCAAAGTTTTTAGCAACTTTCCATGCAACTTTTATCGCCATATATAATTCTTTTCTGTGCTGAGTTCTGTGTATCACGAATTTAATTCTTTTTTTTTCTGCCACTAGATGTCACTAGCTAGAGCTTTTTTTTATATATATATAGTTTTCAGTTCATGTTTTGGTTTCGAATTCACACTTTATTGTGGCAGTAAGTTTGCTTTCCTCCTGTTATATTTGTGTTATCTGTAAGGTCAATTATAGACTACTTGCCTGCTGTTTTGTTTTTATCTCCCCTTTTTACAATCAGCTTTAATTCGCTTAATGCCTTAACTTCTTTTATACCTTAATTTATCAAATTACATAGCACATATAATTTTAACCTCATCCTCTTTTGGCACGTATTTAATGTTTAAAAGAGAGAAAGACTCAATATTGTCATTATTTTCTTGCAATTTTGATGAGTGACCAATGATCAGTAACAGCAAGGTAGTAGTAGTAGTAAAAGAGGCATGTGATACAAGAAAGCAAGTGTATGAGCTTATGTAGAATCAGCCAAAAAAATAAAAATAAAAATTTCACACAACCATTCCCTCTAAGTTTGTCCAGTTCCTCCTTGAATTCATTTAAGCTACCAACTTCCACAACAACAGATAGAAGTTTGTTCCTGCAATTAACCACCCACTGGCTAAAGGCAAATTTCTGCACAGCTATTCTACAACTGTCTTTCCTCAATTTGAATTTATCCCCCTCAGGTTCGTAATCTGAGCAAGCGGAAGAATCCCGTCAAAATTCAGCATGCTCAACCATATACACCTCAATCAGATCACCTCACAGGTGCCTAGTCTCCAGCTGCTGCAATTTGCAGGACTTAAGCTTTTCTTGGTAAGAGGACCCTCCTCATTCCCCTCACCAATCTTGTTGGTGAGGGGAATGAGGAGGTCTGGAGGCCTCACCAATAAGGCCTCCAGACCTGTATGCAGTACTCAAGGTGTAGCCTGACCATTGCCTTATATAAACGGATAATCACCTCCTTTTCCCTGCTAGCAAAATTCCTATATATCATTGACAATACCCCATGACCTGCTCTGGCAGCTTGTCTGCATTACTCAGAAAACTTCATATCTGACTGCACAATCACTCCCAGGTCTTTTTCATTTTCTCCACCCTAAGTATAGTACCACACAGTTGGTACATTCCTCTGGGGTTACTTCTACCCACATGGCCCCGGGTGCCAAGCGTATTTCGAGGCCAAGCTATATTCTTGCGATTTATAAAGTGCTCTTGATAAGTGATTGAAATTATATTTTACGTTCACATTTCTATAAACAGTTTTACTTTAAAAACAGTTCTATACTTGAAAAGTAACAAGTAGAACACAGGAAGGAAATACACCTTTCTTTACATTTTCCTCAATTTATATTTTTACTTATTAACTAACACTTCAACCGCTTGTCCTCCGAGCGGCACTGCTCCTGCCTCCCCGTGGCGGGGCCGGTAACCTGGGGGAAAAGTTATCCTCCAGGGCGAAAAGGAGTAATGATGGATATAAATGACTATCCACCACTAGAGCCTTCAAATTCAAGGCCAGACATACCAAATGATGATGACCTAACCCAACCAAAAAGGCTCCGAAGAGAAGTGCAGAGCAATGAGATGCCAAACTTCCTTGTAATACATTCGCTCTCCAACCAGCCTGTCGGCAAATTGTCACCATTTGTCATCCAAAGATTTTTGGAATCCATTGCTGGTACGCCGAAAATGGTTAAACGTCTGCAGTCCGGAGACCTCCTAATCGAAACAGCTTCCTCAAAACATTCAGAATGGCTGCTTAAAACAACAACCTTTGCTGGGCTACCCGTATCTGTAACTCCCCACAATACGTTAAACTCATCAAAAGGTGTCATCACAGAGTGGGACCTGATTACAGTATCTGAAGAGGAACTAGTACAGGAACTGGGCAATCAAAAAGTAATTAGTGCAAAACGTATAAAAACCAAAAAAGATGGAAATCTTGTTCCAACCCGATCCATAATTTTAACATTCAGCACCCCAGATTTGCCATCCTCAGTAAAAGCTGGCTATTTAAACTGCCGAATACGGCCTTACATACCTAATCCTCTACGTTGCTTTAAATGCCAAAAATATGGACATTCGCAACAAGCATGTAGAGGTGATGCCATTTGTCCAATTTGTGGTTCCAAGGAGCATACACAAACAGACTGTTCAGCCTCAAGTCCCATTTGTCCCAACTGCAAAGAAAGTCATCCAGCCTTTTCCAAATCTTGTGAAATGTGGAAAACGGGGAAGAAAATCCAAAAATATAAAATAGAGCACAAAGTTACGTACCCCGAGGCACGCAGACAGGTTATGTCGACCATGCCCAGTCGTTCATATGCAGCTCACACTCGAAGCTTTAATTCAACAGCAGCTCAAACAGATGTATCCATACCTCCCTGCACATCTCTAGCTAACTGGGTTAAAAACACATTATCAAACCTTGTCAAAGACATACATCAAATTAAAACCACTGAATCGACCAACTCCAATCAGTATCCCAGTTGAGACTCGGACAGTCCCGCATGACAAAGAAAAACTGAAAACTACTAAACACAACAATAAACCTGAATCATCCACTGGTAGTATGGAAGTAGATGTAAACCCAGATCATGAAGAACCAATACTAGAACTTCACGCAAACGATACTATGGATACCGGTCGCCCTACCTTCCCGAAAAGAGACCGAAAAAAATCCTCCTCAAACAAAAAACAGTCAGATGAATCGTCCTCATCTAAACCAAAATGAACCACAGCATCTTACAATGGAATTGCAGAGGCTTTCGTTCAAACACAGACGATATTCAATACCTAATTAATCAGTATTCTCCGGTTGCCTTTTGTTTACAGGAAACTTACCTAACCACACAAATTTCTCCTTTGATAAAGAACTATTGCATTTATCAAAGAGATCGAAATACCACTAGCGCTGCCCATGGTGGTGTGGCAATCCTAGTAAATTCAAAGATCCCAACTAAACATATCCCACTCCAAACTAATATAGAAGCTGTTGCTGTTCGTATAATTCTCCATAGTGCAATAACACTAGTCTCAATATACCTACCGCCAAACTGTACTAACTCTTTAAAAGATCTTGAAGATCTCTTTATACAGATACCTTCACCTCTCTGTATATTAGGGGACTTTAACGGGCACCACCCATTATGGGGCTCTCCTAAATTGGATAGACGAGGCCGACTAATTGAAAGTTTTTTGGATGCACCAAATCTCACTATACTCAATACAGGTGCACCGACACACGTACAGCTTCCAACAGGACACACCTCAGCAATAGATCTCTCAATTTGTTCACCAGTACTAGTCCCAGCCATAGAGTGGTATGTAATAAACGATCCCATGGGCAGTGACCACTTCCCAATAGTATGCAACTTTCTAAAAGCAAAGACTCCTTCAATTCAACCCTGCAGAAAGTGGAAATTTGTCCGAGCAGACTGGGCAAAATTTCAATCATCAATTGACCTTGATGAGGAAAAAATCCGCCTCCAGCACATTGATGATGTGACAGATTACATCACGTCGCATCTTCTAAATGTGGCTAAAGACACAATACCAATATCAAATCCGCCGGGCCGAAAGCATTATAATTACTGGTGGAATGACAAATGCACCACAGCAAAGAGAGCAAAAAATAAAGCCTGGAATTTGTTTCGGAAATGTCCGAGCACAGTCAATCTCATTAATTATAAGAAATTAAGGGCAAAAGCACGCTTCATACAAAAACAAGCAAAGAAAGAATCCTGGACCGGTTTTGCATCCACTTTTCACAGAAATACCGATCCCAAAATAATATGGAAAAAAAATTAGACAGCTGTCTGGTAAGTTTCCTACCATACCTTCTCCAATCCTCTCCTGGAATGGAAAAGATCTCTCTAATCCTGTAGATATAGCTAATGCTTTAGCCAATACTTTTGCAGAAATCTCAGCAATGTCAGCCTATACTACCTCATTCCAAAGAATTAAAAACACTAAAGAAAAGCATGCTATTCATTTTCAAACTACCCGTCTTCTCCCATATAACAAACCTCTGCAATATTCTGAACTTTTACATGTCATTAGAACAGCTCGCAATGGTGCTGCTGGGCCAGATGGAATTTATTATGTCATGCTACAACATCTTGATGACAAAGCTCTGCGCTGCCTCCTGGTCTTTTACAATCGCATATTTTTAGAAAATGTTTTTCCAGCATCTTGGCATCACTCTACAATTTTGGCATTCCTGAAGCCTGGAAAAGATCCATCCAACCCAAATAGCTATAGACCCATATCTCTCTCAAGCTGCCTCAGTAAAATCCTTGAGAAAATTATCCACAGAAGACTCGTCTGGATCATTGAGTCGGAACATCTAATGAGCCATTGTCAATATGGCTTTCGCCAAAACAGATCATGCTTAGATCTTATGGTCAAGGCGGAATTTGCCATCCGTAATGCTTTTGTCAAACATGAACATCTAGTAATGGTTTCAATAGACATAGAGAAGGCTTTTGATACCACCTGGCGGTATGGTATACTTAGTGATCTTTACCTTCTCGGACTACGAAGCAATCTTCCTATATTCATTCAGAACTTTCTACATACAAGAACATTTCAAGTTCGATATCAACATGCCCTTTCCCCAACTTTCATCCAGGAAGAAGGTGTTCCACAGGGATCAGTACTGAGTGCCACACTTTTTGCTCTGAGAATAGATACTATTACTAAGCAGCTTCCAAATACAATTGAGACTTACCTTTATGCAGATGACCTTTCCATCTCTTGTCATTCTCAAAACATGAGGTCTATTGAAAGACAGCTTCAGATATCACTTAATAAAATTCATCAATGGGCAAGCCTCAACGGCTATCGGCTCTCACAACAGAAAACAGTTGCCATCCATTTCTGTAGACAACGCAAACTTCATCCAGATCCTGAACTTCAAATTTCTAACGTCTTTGTCCCGGTCACCAGCAACATCCGATTTCTAGGATTAACCATTGACAATAAGTTAAATTTCCTAGATCATATTAAAAATGTACGGACTTCATGTCTAAAAAAGTTAAACATACTCAGAGCTTTATCTGCCCAAACATGGGGTGCAGACCGTACCTCACTTCTTCGGTTATACAGGGCATTAATCAGATCTCGTCTCGATTACGGTGCTCCAACCTATGATTCTGCCAGAAAGAGTGCATTACGCTGGC
Organism: Mastigoproctus giganteus; assembly: GCF_048544385.1. Lineage (NCBI taxonomy): Eukaryota > Metazoa > Arthropoda > Arachnida > Uropygi > Thelyphonidae > Mastigoproctus > Mastigoproctus giganteus. Next base: position 176,664,577 of record NC_143579.1, on the reverse strand, counting down.
TTGATCCCATTCAGCACAGTGCTTTGAGAATTGCAATTGGTGCATTCAGAACGTCGCCAGTACAGAGTCTCTACATTGATGCTCATGAGCCCCCACTAAATTTACGCAGGAAAACACTGTTACTGAAGTATGCTGTCAAGATACAAAGTTGTGCTTCTCATCCCATTCGGTCGTACCTTTTTAACCCACCGTTAGAAACCCTATACAGTAACAAACCTAGCATAGTAAAACCAGCTGGTCTTCGCCTTCTTGAACTTGTGCAAGTTTGGAATATTTCCATCCATTCCGTAAAGCAGGTAGCAACTTATACTCAACCTCCATGGACTCCTCCTCCTCTTCCAATCTGTGACACTTATCTCTGTCAATGGAGAAAGAATTCCTTGCAAGCAACAAATATCAACCAAATTCACGCAGTTCACATTCAAAGATATACTGATTTCTCTCCAATTTATACAGATGGCTCTAAATCTAATTCAAATGTTGGAGCAGCTGCAGTGTTTCCAAATACAATTGTATCAGCTTCCCTTCCGTCAGAATTTAGTATATTTTCTGCTGAATTATACGCAATAAAACTAGCTTTAGAAAATCTTCATTTTAACTGTTCCTTAAAATCTGTTATTTACACTGATTCCCTCAGCTCAATCATGTCGCTATGTAATTCCTCAGATAAAGTTCACCCTGTTCTGGATGAAATCAGAAGCTTATTACTGCAAATTAAAGAACCCAATCAACAGGTCACTTTTTGCTGGATTCCAGCACATTCCGGTATTTTAGGAAATGAACTGGCCGATAAAGCTGCAAAAAATCCAACTACCTTAGATCTAACCAACATCCCTGTTCCAGCATCAGATTATGCACTAACCATTAATGCTGCTTGCCTATCACAATGGACAGCACTGTGGCACTCTCAGACTAATAATAAACTCTTTCAGTTTAAACAAGACCCGAAAATTTGGCGCTCCAGTGTCCGTACATCGAGACGAGAAGAAGTAGTCCTCTCAAGGGCAAGAATAGGACATACACATCTGACCCACCTTCATTTACTGAGAGGAGATGATCCACCACAATGTACACATTGTTCTAACAATTTGACTGTAAAACATTTCTTATTGTCTGCTCCTATTATAAACAAGCCAGAACTTCATCCTTGATCTCACTGGTTAATCTACATAAACCAATTACTCTTGAAAACCTGATTGGTGATAAGGCAAATATTTCTGAATTTTTTGACTTTCTCAGGCAAACTCGGCTTTTCAATTATTTCTGATTTTCTTTTGATTTAGGGAAACTCATGTCTTATATAATAAGTGAATAGGCACATTATAGCCTTAGCAGCTGATGTGCCATTAAACCTCCAGAGCAACAACAAAACATCTACCCACATGCAATACTTTGCATTTGTCAATGTTAAATTTCAGTTCAACTTCTCAGCCCATCTACCCAAATTTTCTAGATCCTGTTGCAGTAGCACACTGCCATTTCTGTCATTAATAACCCTGCCAAACTTTGTATCATCTTTGTGTATCATTCTCTGTACAAACTTCGACACTAAGCTTGATATACCTTCATCAATATCATTGATAAACATACAAAACAACACCAAACCTTGTGGGACTTCACTAATAACATTAGTCCACAAAGAGCAGTGTCCACTGATTACCACTCTCTGTCTTCTCCCACTCAAACACCCTTTTATCCATTGTAGCAACTTACCCTTAAACCAATACTCTCCATATCTTGTATCGTACCTTATCCCAATTCTATCATATGCCTTCTGTATTTGATTTCAAAGGGCCTGCCTTCTTACTGTAAAATCCAACTGGAAACTATACAAAGGTCTTTTCTCTTGGCATTACTATGAACATGCCGTACAGTCTCCACACCAGTGCTAAAAACTATTTCACGCACTTTACCTGCTGACCTTCATATTATTTATAAAGGTCTCTGCTATTATATTAGGAAAGGGATGCCTATTACTTTCCTAAATATTACTGTTGCTTCAACTGCTGACCCAAAGAAAGAAAGAAAAAGAGAAATGTTGGAATCTTCTCACCAACTATTAGTAGTAGTGGCATGTGATGCAAGAAAGCCAGTGTATGAGCTTATGCAGCATCAGCCAAAAAAAAAAATCACACCATTCCCTCCAAATGCCTGTCCAGTTCCTCCTTAAATTTATTCAACCTATCAACTTCCACAACGACAGATGGAAGTTTGTTCCAGCAATTAACCACCCGCTGGCTAAAGGCAAATTTCCGCACATCTATTCTACATCTGTCCTTTCTTAATTTGAACTTATGTCCCCGTAGGTTGGTAATCTGAACAAGTGGAAGGATCCCATGCTCAACCAGTTCAGCGTGCTCAACCCATTCAAGGCCTTATACACCTCAATCAGATCACCGCACAGGTGCCTAGTCTCCAGCCACTGCAATTTGCAGAACTTAAGCCTCTCTTGGTAACAGGATCCCTTCATTCCCCTCACCAATCTCGTTGCCCTTCTCTGTACACGCTCAAGCAAATCTACATCCTTCCTAAAATGAGGCCTCCAGACCTATACGCAGTACTCAAGGCACAGCCTAACCATTGCCTTATACAGAGGGACAATCACCTCCTTCTCCCTGCTAGCAAAATTCCTATATATCATTGACAAAACCCCATGACCTGCCCTGGCAGCCTGTCTGTATTGCTCAGAAAACTTCATATCTGACTGCACAATTACTCCCAGGTCTTTTTCATTTTCTACCACCTTAAGTGTAGTACCACACAGTTGGTACGTTTCTCTGGGGTTACTTCTACCCATATGCAGCACCTTGCATTTGTCATGTTTAAACCTCAGTTGCCACTTCTTAGCCTATCTGCCCAAATTATCTAGATCCTGTTGCAGCAGTGTACTGTCATTACTGTCATTAACAACCCTGCCAACCTTTGTATCATCTGCAAACTTCGACATTAAGCCTTATATACCTTCATCAATATCATTGATAAATATACAAAACAACAGTGGACCTAACACCGAACCCTGTGGGACTCCACTAATAACATTAGTCCACGAAGAGCAGCACCCATTGATTACCACCCTCTGTCTTCTCCCACTTAACCATCCTTTTATCCATTGTAGCAACATACTGTTAATACCATTCTGCTCCAATTTGTACAATAGTCTTCCATGTGCAACAGTGTCAAAAGCTTTCCTGAAATCCAAATATATGATATATGAAAATTATTTTTTGCATCCAGTTCCTTTGTAAACCACATCATAATATCCTATGAAATTTGTCAGACAAAACTTTCCCTTAACAAACCCATGCTGTGTCTGAATTATTGCTGCAGTCTTGTCTAGATGATCCTGCAATGCATCTTTAACCAGTGACTCCATTATTTTACCCGGAACAGAAGTTAAACTAATTGGTCTGTAATTACTCGTGTCACCCTTCGATCCCCCTTTGTGAATTGGGGATACATTTGCACATCTCCAGTCCGTGGGGGACCTCCCCCGAGTCCAAGGATGCTCTCTCATAATTATGGTTAAGGGTTTGCTTAGTTCCTTTGCCGACTCCTTTAATATAACTGGATAGATTCCATCCACCCCAGGTGCTTTTCTTATTTTAATTTCAACAATTTGTCCTCCACTTTGCTTTCATTTATTACAAAATCATTAAGTATCCTGCTACAATTTGATAACCTTCTGCCATTTTCAAACCTTAATAATTCCTCATGTGTGAATGTAGATGCAAAATACTCATTCAGTTTGTTTGCTATCTACATCCTTCCTAAATGAGGCCTCCAGACCTGTACGCAGTACTCAAGGCACAGCCTAACCATTGCCTTATACAGAGGGACAATCACCTCCTGAGCTGTTTGAGCAGGATCATCAACAATCTGGTGTGGATAGGTACAAGGGAGCAGTCATCCTGGTGATTGCTGCTCCCTACTAGCTTAGTGGCCAGAAACAACAAAGCAACACACATGCTTTGCAGACATATCACCATACTTATACCTGGCCATTTTACAGAGTTCTGTGTTCATCACAGTGTACCATTGCAGAGTTGAACTAATGTTTAGGTGCCGCAGTATATAAGATACCACACACAACAACGGTGCTTACGTGATTAAACTTACCATCTTTCATCTGCTGCAGGCTCCATAATTAATAATGGAATAAATGCTGGAAAACCGCTACAAATTCTGAACTTCTGATGTGATTCTCAGCCTATATCAAATTCCCTTTGTTCTCCTTGAAACATGGCTGTCCATCTACCATCAAGTGGAGCAGTCGATCATGGGTGTAACCTCATCAGCATCCACAGGCAAATTTTTTTTTTTTTTTTCCTTCTAAATCAGTGCATCCAGTTGACATGGGTGGCTACTGCAATGTTGAATCAGTTTGGTGTGGCATAAACACTGGGGAAGCAAACATGAGAGTAGGAGTGTGTTTTAGGCTTAATGATTCTTATGAGTACAAAAAACAACTGTACAGAGAAATAGTGTGGGCCAGTAAATCGGATTGCCTTATAATGGGGAATTTTGACTTCCCAGATATTGACTGGAACGTGTGGGTTAGCATTAGCATTAGTTGAGACATAGGATGCAAGAAAGCAAGATTATACAGCATCAGCCAAAAAAAAAAAAAACTTCCCATTTCACCCATGCGGTCACTCCAAATGTTGGTCTAGTTCAACCTTAAATTTATTTAAGCTATCAACTTCCACAACAACAGATGGAAGTCTGTTCCAGCAATCAATAACCCGCAAACTTACGCACATCTATTTTACAACTTTCTTTCCTCAATTTCAATCTATGCCCCTTAGGTTCTTAATCTGAGAAAGCAGAAATATCCCATCATCATTGAGCCTGCTCGAACCATTCAAGGCCTTATACACCTCGATCAGATTACCTCGCAGGTGTTTAGTCTCCAGATGCTACAACTTGCAAAACTTAAGCCTTTCTTCATAAGCACACCCCTTTGTTCCTCTTGCCAATCTTTTGCTGGTGATATAGGCTTCATTCTCAACTTACTCTTGACCTTCTCTAAATATCTCACTACATCCTTCCTAAAATAAGTTTTAGACCTGTATACAGTACTCAAGGTGTGACCTGACCACTGCCTTATGCAAAAGGATAATCACTTCCTTGTCTCTACTAGCAAAATTCTTATATATCATTGACAAAACTCCATGATCTGCTCTGGCAGCCCATCTGCTAAGAGAACCTCATATCTGACTGCACAGGTCTTTTTCATTCTCCATCTCCCTGAGTGTAGTACCACACAGTTGGTATGTTTTCCTTGGGTTACTGCTACCTATATGGATTACTTTGCATTTGTCAATGTTAAACTTCAGTTGCCACTTCTCAGCCCATCTGCCTAACTTTTCTAGATCCTGTTGCAGTAGCATACTTTACTGTCATTTACAACCCTGCTACCCTTTGTGTCATCTGCAAACTTCAACATTAAGCGTGATATGCCTTCATCAATATCATTGATAAATACACAAAACAACTATGGGCCCAGCACCGAACCCTGGGGGACTCCGCTAGTAATGTAGAGTCCACATAGAGCAGTGTCCATTTATTACCACTCTCTGCCATCTCCCACTTAACCATCCCTTTATCCATTGCAGTAACTTGCCCTTAATGCCATACCGCTCCAATTTGTACAGCAGTCTTCCATGTGCAACAGTATCAGAAGCTTTTCTGAAATCCTTGTCTATGTGATCCTGTATCACCTCTTTAACCAGTGACTCCATTATTTTCCCCAGAACTAACAGCTCTATAATTATTTCTGTCACCCTTTGTGAACTGGGATACATTTGCACATCACCAGTCCATGGGGACCTCCCCTGACTCTAAGGGTGCTCTCGTAATTATGGCTAAGGGTTTACTCACTTTCCATGTTGCCTCCTTCATTATAACTGTATAGATTCCATCAGCCTCAGGTGCCTTTTTTATGTTTAACTTCAACAATTTCTCCTCCACTTTGTTCTCAGTTATTGCAAAATCACTTAGCTCTCTGTTAGAGTTTGATAAACTTCTGGCATTCCCCTCCTTGAATAACGCCTCATATGAATGCTGATTCAGTTTAACAGCTACTTGAGTAGGATCATCAATAATCGAACCATCTATGTTAAGTGGACCAATCATTCATTCCCTCCCTTCTAGAGTTCACATAAGTAAAGAACTCTTTGCTGTTTTTCTTTGCATCATTGCTGATAATCATATCAAGGGTATTACTCCCTCTGGTTTCCCCTCAAACATGTTGCTGTAGAAAACAATCCTCCAATAAATTCACAAAAGTCTTGCTAGCGTGCCAGTGACCAACCCACAAATTACAGTCAATATCTGGAAAGTTAAAATCCCCCATTACAAGACATTCTACTTCTCTGCACAACTGTTCATTGTACTCCTCAGAGTTATTAGGCCTATAACAAACTCCTACACTCATTTTCCCTTTCCCAGTGTTTATGTCACACCAAACAGACTCAACATTGCACTGTCCATCCATGTCAACTGGATGCACTTCCTTAGATTTTGTGTTTCTTAACTAACAGCATAACCCTTCCTACCCAGTCTGTCCTTTCTATACACATTGTACTCCCCAAATTCCAATTCTGCACTGCTTATATCTGTATGACGCCATGTCTCTGATATCCAAACAATATCTGCCTTTGATGTTTTGATCAGCACTTCAAATTCATCAGTTTTAAAATTGATGAATGGTTGGTCACCCATGCACTTAACAAAATTTTGTAGATGTATTGGATGACTGTTTTATACAGCAGCATACAAGAGGTTAATACTCTTGATCTGATTATCAGAAGTGATTTTTTATGCATCAAGAATCTGCAGATAAACAAACAACTAGGTCACAATGATCACAGTTTATTGATGTTGGGTTTACTTAAAGATGTAATTTCCATAAAGGGAAAAATGAAGGGTTTTTGCTTTCATAAAGGCTACTACAATGGTCTCAGACAGTTTTTAAATTCTATACAGTAGAACCAACTGATGACGGTCCCACTGTACTGTATAGATCCTGTTGCAGTAGCACACTGCCATTACTGTCATTAACAACCCTGCCAACCTTTGTTTTATCTGCAAACTTCGACACTAAGCCTGATATACCTTCATAAACATCATTGATAAATATACAAAACAACAGTGGACCCAACACCGAACCCTGGGGGACTCCGCTAATAACATTAGTCCATATAGAGCAGTGTCCATTTATTACCACTCTCTGCCATCTCCCACTTAACCATCCCTTTATCTCCCCTTGACGTGGGCACCTGTACGTGGTGAGGGGACCTCCCAGTGACGCTGCTGGACTTCCAGACTAGCATCATTGGGATCTAACGCCCATACCTTGGTTCCAGGGTTACATCTTTGGAATCCAGCGTATGCAGCCGTGCGCTCGACCCGTGGATTTTCGGAAAGGGGGATCCTGGTGGTTGAGGGGCCCAGCCTTAATACACAACTTTGGCCCATGCTTCGACAAGACGGGAGGTCCCAGACCAGCCAGACTGGGATCAATCGGCGGGTGGTATTTTACTGCTAGAGTCAACTGCGTTCCAGTAAGTCTCCCTCCCTATGGTCCTGGGATGGGATAAAAACTTATTGGTAACGTGGGTATGGTGCTCCTAAGCGAACTCGGCGTCCCATTTATGTACCCAGTACCTGCTAGTTCACGAGTGGGCATCCCCTCGTAGGGCTCCGTGGTGGGTGAGGTACTTAGGCATCAGACACTTTCTCTTTACTCATATGAGTAATTTAAATCCAATTTCTTCTGGGGCCCCAACAAGGCCCCTACCTAATCGATCAGATGAGAGTGAGAGCAATTCTGCAAAAAGAGCCAGAACTGAGGAAAAACACACCATCTATAACACCGCTTTTCCTCATTCTTCATTCTACAGGAGAGCAGTCAATTGGGAAGATGTCACCCTTCTTTATCCAGAAAGGATTAGAAGGGTTGGCAGGATCACCAAAATCTGTAAAATGGCTGCGTTCTGGCGATCTTTTAATCGAAGCTTCAAGTACAAAGCAAGCAGAAAGAATCCTGAATGCGACATCCATAAGGGGAATACCGATCAGTGTAACACCACACAAAACTCTGAACACTTCACAAGGTGTCATTTCAGAGTGGGATCTTCTTCATGTCTCTGAAGAAGAGATCTGCTCTGAACTAAAAGACCAAGGAGTGACGGCTGTCAAGAGAATATCAATGCGGAAGGATGGGAATCTTGTCCCTACCCGAGTTCTCATCATAACATTTAACACTCCACAGCCTCCAAGTTCCATCAAGGCAGGCTACTTAAACTGCCCAGTGAGGCTTTACATCCCAAACCCACTGAGGTGTTTTAAATGCCAAAAATACGGCCACTCACAAATGGCTTGTCGTGGTAACCCTGCCTGTGCTCGATGTGGTTCGAAAGATCACGAGAGCAAGGAATGTTCAGCTTCCAAACCGATCTGTATAAATTGCCAAGGAGAACACCCTGCCTACTCCAGAGTATGCCAGCGGTGGAAGGATGAAAAAGAGATCCAAAAACTAAAAACAGAGCTGAATATCTCCTACCCAGAGGCTAGAAAACGCATGCAACCAATAAATAGCGGGAAGCCTTCATATGCCCAGAAGGTTTCTGCGAAGTGCACTATCGGTACGCAAACTGAGATGACTGTACCACCAAGAGAGTCATTGACTCCGATTGCACGCTATTTATTGAGTTCACAAAAGCCCACCAAAAAAACGCAGTCAGCTGCCACTCCTATATCCGTACCTCCTAGTGCTCCACCACTACCAAAACCAAGTGGTAAAGAGCCAACAGTAATAAGAGAAACAATGGATGTCGAGCACAAGGAGGTAATGGATGAATCAGTCTTGGAACTCTTTGCGGAGTAAGAAATGGACACGGGACAGCGTCCATTCTTCCCAAAAAAAGATAAATCCAAGACTGACAAAAGTAAGCCCTCAGCTCCTCGGAAGCCGCCTGATGGACCCACCAAGCCAAAATAATGGCTAAATTCCTACAGTGGAATTGTCGTGGATTCTGGCGAAATACTGATGACATCAAGGCCCTCCTGCAAAAGCACGAGCCAGTTTGCTTTTGCTTGCAGGAGACTTATCTAATGGCAAAAAGATGATCCCACCATGCATAACATCACAATTTTTTGTAGGGATAGAATTGCGGATGGTCCTGCTCACGGAGGAGTGGCTATCCTTGTTAACAACCAGACACCAGTTCAGCTCTTGCTAATTACAACTAGCATAGAGGCTGTTGCAATTCGCCTTACAGTGGGATTTTTATTAACCATCTGCTCTATTTATTTGCCACCCTTTCTTATTTCTCGGGGATTTTAATGGACATAACATCCTGTGGGGTAGTGCTAACATCAGTGGAAGGGGACGAGTCATAGAGTGTATGCTAAATGACAATGACCTTTCCCTTCTAAATACTGGAACAAACACCTTCTTCCACATGCCTACCCGTACTTTTTCTGCCATTGATCTCTCTATCTGCTCCCCTTCTCTACTCCCTTCTTTCACTTGGGAAGTGGATGAGAACCCTTACGGAAGTGATCACTTCCCTGTGATAACCTTGTTACACAGTGGGAGACCATGTCTTCCTTTCAGGTTACGACGGTGGAAGATTGATCAGGCTGACTGGCCTGCCTTCCAACATCAGGCAAATTTTGACCTAAGTACAGTCAGTCAGGAGCCTATCAATGATGCAGTAACGTACATCACAGAAATCATTGTCAAGCAGCTGCGAATGCAGTTCCAAAAACATCTGTCCGGTTTCCTCAATTTCCCAAACCTTGATGGAATTCCCAATGCACAGCAGCAAAAAAGGCCCAAAACAAAGCGTGGGGGATATTCCGCACAGATATCCTACCACGACTAATCTTATAGCCTTTAAACAGGCACGAGCCAAAGTACGCTACATCTGCCGTCAGAGTCAAAAGGAATCGTGGATCCGTTTTACATCATCTATTAACCAGTCTACCAACTCTAAGGTAGTCTGGGATAAAATCCGGAAAATGAAGGGAAAATATACATCCCACCCTTCTTCAATACTAGATTATAATGGATGCACTATTTCAGATCCAACTGCAATAGCCAATTCTCTTGGGGAAACATTCTCTAACATCTCTGCAACATCATCGTATTCCCCAGAGTTCCTGGTCCTGAGCCGACCGGGCTAGCCGAGTGGGTAAAGTACCTGCCCGGCAACCCAAAGGTCGCGGGTTCGATTCCCGCCTCGGGCTTGGATCAAAGTACTGCAAAAACCTTGGGAGGTGCAATATGGCCACAGAAGCCGATGCGCCAACAACTACCAAATCAAAAAAAAAATCCTGGTCCTGAAACATAAACTGGAAAAACAGGCACTTAATTTTAAGTCTAAGAGCGTCTATCCCTACAACGGGGTATTCACTATGCAGGAACTGAAAACAGCCCTCACTCTTTCCAAAGCAAGTGCCGTTGGACCAGATGGCATCCATTATGAAATGATTAAACATCTTTCACGAAAATCTATGGATTATCTGCTCTTTCTATATAACAGAATCTTTATTGAAGGGCAGTTTCCGGAACAATGCAATCATTCTTGCCTTTGCTAAGCCAGGAAAGGATCCAAAAGTCACTACCAGTTATCGTCCTATTGCTCTGACTAGCTGTCTGTGCAAAATCCTGGAGAGAATGATTAATTCTCGTTTAATATGGTACTTAGAATCAAATGACCTTCTCTCCAACATCCAGTGCTGCTTCCGAAGGAACCGGTCCACTTTGGACCATCTTATTAGACTGGAAACATCCATCCGGGATGCTTTCCTAAAACGCGAACACTTGATGTCAGTGTTCTTTGACATGGAGAAAGCGTATGACACAACTTGGAGATTTGGCATCTTAAAAGATCTGCATAGTCTTGGTTTTAGAGGGCAACTCCCCATTTTTATTAAAAACTTTTTAGCCAATCGATCTTTCGAAGTTCGTGTGGGATCCTCACTCTCTCGTTCCTTCAGCCAAGAGGAGGGAGTACCACAAGGATCAGTATTAAGTGTCACGCTTTTTGCCATCAAAGTAAATTCCATCACAGAACAACTACCTCCAACTGTAAACTGTGCCCTCTATGTTGATGACTTTAGCATATTTTGTCAGTCATGCAACATGAGGGTTATTGAAAGACAACTGCAGAAAGCCATTGATCGCCTTAATTCCTGGGCACTTGCTAATGGCTTCAGGTTCTCGCCGGAGAAGACCGTTTGCGTACACTTTTGTCGCAAGCGTAATCTTCATCCTGAACCTGAATTAACGCTCGGACAAAATGTTATTCCAGTAGTGTCAGACACAAAATTCTTGGGACTTGTGTTTGATAAAAAGTTGACCTTTCTCGAACATATTCGTCAACTTCGTACAAAATGCACGAGGGGACTAAATATTCTTCGCTCTCTCTCCTCCATGCGTTGGGGAGCAGATCAATGCACCCTACTACGGCTTTACCGTGCACTTGTACGATCCAAATTAGACTACGAGGCCCAGGTATACTCCTCAGCCAGAGACAGTGTACTTCGATGGCTTGACCCTGTCCATCATCAGGCCCTCCGTATCGCTACTGGAGCATATCGTACATCTCCTGTCCAGAGCTTATACGTCGAAGCAAACGAACCATCGTTATCCCTTCGATGTAAGCAGTTGTCTTTAAACTATGCTTTAAAGTTGAAATCCCTGTCAGACCATCCTATGTGGACATCCGTTTTTGAGCCACATTGGGAAAACTTGTACAATACCCATCAGACTGCCAACCGACCTTTTGGTATTCGTATCCAAGAGCTAATCAGAGAGTTTAACATCATGGTAGACAAGGTTGCACAAACAACAAAAGAAACTCTTCCACCCTGGCATGCTCATACCCCATCGTGCGACTTTTCCCTTAAGAAATGGGTAAAGTCTGAGACCTCATCATCTGTCTACCAGCAGCTCTATTCTGCACACCGAGCTGAGCACTCAGACTTCCTGCCCATTTACACAGACGACTCGAAGTCTGAATTGTGTGTAGGATCTGCTGTTGTCTTTCCAGACACTATAATATCTCAGCAGATTTTTCCTGAATCCAGCATATACACTGCAGAGCTGTATGCTGTAGAGCTAGCCTTGGATCACATTCGAACTTGTCAATGCCAAAGGTCAATAATATATTCAGACTCTTTGAGTGTATTACAGGCTTTATTATCTCTGAGACACAACTCTCATCCAGTTCTCTGTCGGGTTCAGCAGAAGATACATTCTCTTCATAAATACAAGTTTGATATCCGCTTCTGCTGGATTCCTAGCCACATTGGGATAAAGGGAAATGATTTGGCTGACACTGCAGCCAAATCAGCAACACCCACTAATGATCGTTGCCTGTCAGTCCCCTATACAGACTACAGGCAAATAATACGCAACAAGATATATTCCCAATGGCAAGAACTATGGCATAGAGAGAGAACAAATAAATTATACCAAATAAAGCCTGTAATAGAAACATGGCAGTCTAGTCTGTGCAGGAATCGGAGCGAGGAAGTTGTTCTTGCTCGACTCCGCATAGGACACAGTCATCTGACACATTCTTTTTTGCTGAGGGCGGATGACCCTCCAATGTATGAGTCTTGCGACACCATTTTAACTTTAAAGCATATTTTAATAGATTGTGGTCATTTTACCCATGTTCACAATATACATTTTACTGCTTTTATTCATCTGACTGAGCCTTATACACTCAGTCAGATTTTATCAGACAACGACCACATGTCGGCAGTTTTTAAGTTTTTACAAGCTATCAATATATACACACATATATAAATTGGATAATTTAATTTTAAACGTATACTGCCTTATATATATATAAATAACAATTTGACGAGGTAATCTTTTTAAATGTTACCAGAATTTCTTTGTTGTATTTTAATCGTTTCCTGGCGCAGTATAACCTTAGTTGTTTTTGTGCCAATAAAACCAAAATCAAATCAAACCAAACCATCCCTTTATCCATTGCATTGACTTGCCCTTAATGTCATACCGCTCCAATTTGTACAGCAGTCTTCCATGTGCAACAGTGTCAAAAGCTTTCATGAAATCCAAGTATATGATATCAAAATTATTTTTGCATCCAGTTCCTTTGTAACCAGATCATAATATCAATCAAATTTGTCAGACAAGACTTTCCCTTAACAAACCCATGCTGTGTCTGAATTATTGCTGCAGTCTTGTCTAGATGATCCTGCAATGCATCTTTAACCGGTGACTCCATTATTTTACCCAGAACAGAAGTTAAACTAACTGGTCTGTAATTACTCGTGCCACCCCTCGATCCCCCTTTGTGAATTGGGGATACATTTACACATCTGCAGTCCGTGAGAACCTCTCCTGAGTCCAAGGATGCACTCATAATTATGGCTAAGCATTTGCTTACTTCCTTTGCCGCCTCCTTCAATATAACTGGATAGATCCCATCCACCCCAGGTGCCTTTCTTATGTTCAACTTCAACAATTTCTCCTCCACTTGGATTGTATTATAGAGTGGAGATTTTAACTTTCCAAATATTAACTCGAAATTGTGGATTGATCACTCACACAGTAGCAGAAACATTTTTGAATTATTAGACACAACCATTGAAGTTGGAAAATTTAGAGTTCTTCAAAACAGATAACTTTTTTGAAAAAATATTTTGAATTTTTTACTTAATTAACATTACATATGCTTAATAATTAATTTTAATAGTCCTAGTCATATTTGTTAGACCAATTTAAAATTTAACTAAGGATTTATTAAGTTACAACTTAATATTCATAGTGCATTTGTTTTGTTGATTTTGGTACATACATCATATAGGATCGGGATGTGTCTGCCCAGGAAAAAAGTTGTAGAGCAATTACTATCTTTAAAGATCACAAAAGATAATATGGTTGTACGCAATATAATATTAAGGTATGAGATCTGAAAATTTACTTCAGAACAGTGTTGAGAAGAAGTTACAAGTTAGGATTAAATTCAAAAGTTCCTTCAGTTAATCCCAGACATGATAGGAAGCGGTATGTGATGAGAGAGTTGTTAATCAATTCGACCCTGAAGAAAGACTGTACAAGGCACATTTGGGGTGATATCACATTCAGTGTAGTGAATAATTTAAAAATTTAGGTGTAATTGTACAGTCATACCTGAAATTCTGTGAGCAGTTCTTACAAGCTGCTAGGAACACCCATGGAGTTCTATTAGTTATATATAGGAATTTTGCGAGTAGAAATAAAGAGATTGTTTTCCCATTGTATGTGGAAATGGTTAGACTCTGTTTTGAATAATGTGGATCTGTTGTAGTGAGTGAAGGAAAGAACAGTATTAGTCAAGAGAACAAAAAGGGTACTCTTACCACGGGTTGTGGAAACTAGGCATCTGCAAAGAGAATTGCTTGAAATATTTAAGGGTTAACTAAATTAAATGCTAATGAATCCTTGCTGTTTCTTGCACAGCATGCAGAAGGCAACATAAACTTAAAGTAGAAAAGGATGATCACATTACAAATATGCAGAAATTTGCATCCTTCCTGAGAATAGTTGATTGTTGGAATAAACTTCTACCTACTGTTATGAAAGTGGGTAGTTTGAAATAAATGTTAAAAAGGTGTGGAGAAATTAGTTTGTGTGATAAGCAAACAAAATGGGTATTTTTATAATTGCCAATGTATAAGACTTTGCTGTGTTATTCCATTTTGCCTTTACTAATAATAACTCAAATTTAACAGTCACTTTTGAAGCTAGCCATGCCCAAAATGTGAAATAATCATGCAGTGATTGGATAGTATAAATTAAGGCTATAATCCAAAATGAAAATGCAGTACTTACGCTGAGTGATCACTGAATTATGACCACCTACCTAATACCGTGTTGGGCCACTGTTCACATGGATAACAGCCACTGTCCACTAGGCATTGCCTTCACTAGATGTTTGTAGACATCCATAGGGAACTGCAGCCATGCTACTTGCAAGGCTTTCCAGTGTCAGAATTGATGATTACACATCTGTATGCCTCACTTCCCGTTCTAAAACATCCCATTCGGTTGGATTGAGGTCAGGCAAATTTGGAGGCTAATCAAGACGGGTGATATCTTTACTGTGTTCCATGAACCACTCATGTGTAGTGGGAGGGGCTAATGACACAGTGCTTTATCAGCTGTGGAAGGTCCTGTTTCTGTTCAGGAAGAAATGCAACATGGCAGGGTGCAATGTTCGTTCGCACTCAAATTTAACAGTCACTTTTGAAGCTAGCCATGCCCAAAATGTGAAATGATCATGCAATGATTCGATAGTATAAATTAAGGCTATAACCCAAAATGAAAATGCAGTACTTACGCTGAGTGATCGCTGAATTATGACCACCTACCTAATACCGTGTTGGGCCACTGTTCACATGGATAACAGCCACTGTTCACCTAGGCATTGCCTTCACTAGATGTTTGTAGACATCCATAGGAGGCGCTTCCGTAGCCAGGTGGGAAGGAGCAGCAGTGCGTAGCATACGCTTCTTGATTAGACCGGGGTTCGAGCCCGTCACCACCAAATACGGAACATGCGCAAAGGTCAGGGAATGACCACCACACCGGAGCAATATGGCCTTAGTTGCTAATGCTCCTAAAAAAAAAAAAAAAACAAATAACATCCATAGGGAACTGCAGCCATGCTACTTGCAAGGCTTTCCAGTGTCAGAATTAATGATGATTACACATCTATATGCCTCACTTCCCGTTCTAAAACATCCCATTCGGTTGGATTGAGGTCAGGCAAATTTGAGGCTAATCAAGATGGGTGATATCTTCACTGTGTTCCATGAACCACTCATGTGTAGTGGGGGGGGCTAATGACAGTGCTTTATCAGCTGTGGAAGGCCCCGTTTCTGTTCAGGAAGAAATGCAACATGGCAGGGTGCAATGTTCGTTCTACTTTTAGCAGCCAGTAGACCTCACCAGTGAAATGTTGGTCCATACACACCAGGGTCTTAGTTTTTGCCAGAAAAACATACCTGTTATTAACAACCACTGCCTCCTGCCTGGATAGTGGGCATCATGCACAGTGGGTCCATGAATTCCTATTGCTTGTGCCACACACGCACAAGGGCATCTGTCAAGGTGTTGCACCGGATATTTTTACTCATTCAACTAGCACACTCATTTCCAGTGTCCAACCAGCACAGCCAGCATGTTTTTAACACCACAGCATTTACCATCAACGATGATCACCAGTGAGGAAAGGGTATCTCTTGGGCATGTATTTGGATCTTAGAAAGGCTTTTGATACTATTGCACATGGAAGACTGCTGCACAAATTGGAGCAGTGCAGCATTGGAGGCAAATTGCTGCTATGGATAAAGGAATGGTTGAGTGGGAGAAGACAGAGAGTGGTAATCAACGGACACTGCTCTTCATGAACTAATGTTATTAGTGGAGTCCCTCAGGGTTCAGTGTTGAGTCCATTGTTGTTTTCTGAATTTATAAACGATATTGATGATGGTATATTAGGCTTAATGTCTAAGTTTGCAGACGATATGAATGTTGACATAGTTGTTAATGACAGTATGCTGCTTCAACAGGATCTAGAAAAGTTGAGGAGATGGGCTGAGAGGTGGCAAATGAAGCTTAACATTGACAAATGTAAAGTACTACATATGAGAAACAAAGGACTTGGGTGTAATTGTGCAGGCATATATGAAGTTTTCTGAGCAGTGCAGATGGTCTGCAAGAGTAGCTCATGGTGTTTTGTCAATGATATACAGGAGTTTTTCTAGCAGGGATAAGAAGGTGATTATCCCCTTGTATAAGGCGATGGTCAGGCCACACCTTGAGTACTGTATACAGTTCTGGAAGCCTCATTTTTAGAATGATGTAGAGCTGTTCGAACGAGTACAGAGAAGGGCAACAAGATTAGTGAATGGAAAAAGGGTTGCTCTTATAAAGAAAAGCTTAAGTTTTGCAGATTACAGTGTTTGGAGACTAGGCACCTGTGAGGAGATCTGATTGAGGTGTATAAAGCCTTGAATGGTTTGAGCATGTGCAATGCTGATGGGATTCTTCCTCTTGCTCAGAATAATCACCTGAAACAGCATAAATTCAAATCGAGAAAGACAGTTGTAGGATAGATGTGAGGAAATTTGCCTTTAGCCAGCAGGTGGTAGAACAGACTTCCATCTTTTGTTGTGGAAGTTGATAGCCTAAATAAATTTAAGGCTGAGCCGGAGAAGTATTTGGTACGAATTGAGGGGTGAAATCGGAGCTTTTTTTTTTCCCCCGCTGATGCTGCATAAGCTTGCTTTCTTGCATCGTGTGCCTCTACTAATGCTGATGCTAAATTACCACTTCTCTATTGTACAAAGCTGTTCTGCTTTTAATGATGCAAGCTGTGTGGCATAGTTCATTACAGGTTTTGAACTATCCAGCTATTGTGACAAGGATGATGACTCCATTAAATCACGTTATTTAGTTTTATGCATTTTCTTTTTCACTTTTGACATCTTTCAAATTTCCGCTACTTGTTTTTCACTGTTGATTTCTGTATTAGGTTTTCAAGGGGAATTGGACGTTTTTTTGCTTTCCTGTAATCTTTTGTATTTCACTTCTTTTACAACTACAGTTAGTCATTAACCCTTGCATTCCATTTAATTTTGGCCTTCTAATTCCACTAGAATATCATAACTTGATGAACTTTTTTTATATACCTCCATCACTATGTAATCAATGCTTCTAAGTTATTATGATATCTATAAATTAAAAAATATGTATACTTATCTAATTTATAAAAACCTGTTGTCAAAATTTTTATTTAGTGGTTTTTTTTTTTTTTTTTTTTTTTTTTTTGTGTGTCATTTTAAATTATACCTGTCTGATAGCTGTATCTTTTTATTTTAAATAATAGGGTTTCCTATGGACGAGAAGCTATTCTGAAAGATGTTGCAGAAGAGGTAAAAGTATTGGTATTTTTCTAGAGTTACTACTCAGGCAAAACACAACTGAGAAGTCAATGTTTGTGTGGTTTTTTTTTTTTTTTTTTCTCTACCAATGTTAACGATTGTTTCATAACAGAAACACTTAAAAGTAAAGAATAAAACATTAGCAGCAGAAAATGATTCAAAAAAAGCAAGCTTACAGAATCAGCCAAAAAAAACACACCTCCCTTTTCGCCTATTCATTCCCTCCAGTAGTTTGTCTAGTTTTTCCTTGAATTTATTAAACTATCAATGGAAGTCTCTTCAGCAATCAACCACCTGCTCATTAAAGGCAAACTTCGACACATCTGTTCTGCAACAGTCCTTCCTCGATTTCAATTTGTGCCCCCTTATGTGTATAGTCTGAGCAAGAGGAAGGATCCCATCAGTATTGAGCTTGCTTAATCCATTCAAAGCCTTAAACATCTCAGTTAGTTCACCTCAGAGGTGCATCATCTCCAGACACTGAAATTTGTGGAAGTGAAGCCTTTCTTGGTAAGAACACCCATTTGCTGAACTCACCACTCCTGTACCCTTCTCTGTACTCTTTCTAGCTCTTCTACATCCTTCCTAAAATGAGGCCTCCAGGCCTGTATACAGTACTCAACTTGTGGCCTGACCATTGCCTTATACAAGGAGATAATCACCTCCTTATCCCTGCAAAAAAAATTCCTGTATATCATTGACAACACACCATGAGCTACTCTTGAAGACTGTTTGTACTGCTCAGAAAACTTAATGTCTAACTCTCAATTACACCAGGTCATTTTCATTCTCTACCACACTGAATTTATTACCACACAGTTGATACGTTACTCTGGGATTACTGCTACCCAGCAGAGGTGGCAACTAATGTTTCCACCCAGCCGATCTGCTCAACTTTTCTAGATTCTGTTGCAGTAGCTTACTGTCATTATGTCATTAACAATTCTGCCAACCTTCCTATTGTCTGCAGATTTGGACATTAAGCCTGATATACCTTCATCAATATCATTAATAAATACAGAAAACAACAATGAACCCAACACTAAACCCTGCAGGACTTCACTAATAACATTAGTCCACAAAGAGCAGTGTCCATTGATTACCACTCTCTGTCATCTCCCACTCAACCAACCTTTTATCTATAGTAGCAACTTGCCCTTTATGCCATACCACTCCAATTTGTACAGCAGTCTTCCATGTGCAACAGTATCAAAAGCTTTCCTAAAATCCAAGTATATGATATCAAAATTATTTTTTGCCTCCAGTTCCTTTGTGACCACATCATAGTATCTACTCAAATTGGTCAGACAAGACTTTCCCTTAAAAAACTCATGCTATGTCTGAACTATAACTGCACCCTTGTCTAGATGTTCCTGCAGTGCTTCTTTAACCATTTCTCCGGAACAGAAGTTAAACTAACAGGGCAGTAATTACTTCTGTCACCCTTTGATCCTCCTTTGTGAATTAGAGTGACATTTGCACATCTCCAGTCCATGGGAACCTCCCCTGAGTCCAAGGAAGCTCTCATAATTATGGCTAGGGGTTTACTTACTTCCTTTGCTGTCTCATTTAATATAACTAAATAGATCCCATCCACCCCAGGTGTCTTTATTATGTTCAACTTTAACAATTTCTTCTCCACTTGCTCTCAATTATTACAAAATCATTTAGCTCCCTGCCAGAGTTTCATAATCTTCTGACATTCCCCTCCTTGAATAATTACTCATGTGTGAATGTAGATGCAAATTCGTCAATTTGTCAGCTACCTGAGCAGGATCATCAACAGTCGAACCATCAATATCAAGTAGCCCAATCTGATTCATCCCTTTCCTTCTATAGTTTACATAAGTAAAGAACGTTTTGCTGTTTTTCTCTGCATCCTTTGCCAAAGATTTCTCGTAATCTGATGTCGCCTGCCTAGCCTCCTTTGTGACTTGATTACAGACCAGCTTATATGTACCATAGGCTTGTGTCTCACCTGATAATTTATATGCATCCTATGCATTTTTACATCAGGTGCATATAAATTATCAGGTGTCTCATTACTTCATCTGACATCCATTTAGGCCTAAACCTTGAGCAATATTTCTTAGTTGGTATGAAAAGCCCATGATTAATTCTTTGAATGATTCCCATTTAGAATTTGCCACTGGTAACATCATCAGTTGGTCCCAATGTACAGAATTTAAAAACTGTCTCAGACCACCGTAGTCACCTTTACAAAAACAAAAACCCTTCCCTTTACTCCTAAAAGTAGTTACATCTTTGAGTAAATCTCACATCAGCACACTGCGATCACTGCCAATTTGTGGTAACTTTATCTGCAGATTCGTAATGCATAAAGAATATACTGATAATCAGATCAAGAGGATTATTCTTATTCCCTCTGGTTGCCTCTCGAACCTGCTGCTGTAGAAAACATTGTTCAATATATCCATAAAATCTTCAAACAGGCCTATGGGGGCTGGGAAATTCCACACTGCAATAATTAAAGACAAACACCCGCCAAGGAATTAAAAATTTTTACTATAAAAATAAAATATACAGAAATTAAATATAATGAAATACTGTGATACACTATCGGAAGACTAAAATATTACGATAAATTACGGTAAAATAAACTACAATAAAACGTTAAAAATATAGTTAAAAATACCGAAGCAATAAAATTATCTAAAATAAACTGGATTAAAAGCAATAAAACCTGAAGCTTTCGGAGACTGCTGTCTCCTTCTTCAACAGTATGTTGAAGAAGAACCTCCGAAATCTTCAACATACTGTTGAAGCTTTCAGAGACTGCTGTCTCCTTCTTCAATAGTATGTTGAAGAGGGAGACAGCAGTCTCCAAAAGCTTCAGGTTTTATCGCTTTTAATCCAGTTTATTTTAGATAATTATTTTGCTTCGGTATTTTTAACGTTTTATCGTAGTTTATTTTACCGTAATTTATCGTAATATTTTAGTCTTCCGATAGTGTATCAGTCTTTCATTATATTTTATTTCTGTATATTTTATTTTTATGGTAAAAATTTTTAATTCCTTGGCTGGTGTTTGTCTTTAATTATTGCAGTATATCCATAAAAGCCTTGCTAGCATGTGTGTGATGAACCCACAAGTTCCAATCAACATCTGGAAAGTTAAAATCCCTCATTATATGACAATCTGATTTGTTGTCCCACTATTTCTCTATACAGTTCATTATAGTCATCAGCGTCATTAGGCCTATAGCACACTCCTACTCTCAATTTTGCTTATGTCACACCAAGCTGGCTCAACATTGCACTGTCAACCCATGTCAACTGGATGCACATCATAGATTTTGTTTCTTAGCTAACAGCATAACCTCTCCGCCTTCCTATCTGGTCTATCCTTTCTGTGCACATTTACTCCCCAAATTCCCAATTCTGCATTCCTTATATCTGTGTGACACTACGTCTCTAATATCCGAATAATATCTGCCTTTGATGTTTTGTCCAGCACCCCAAATTTATTTACTAAACTCCTAGCATTGGTGTACATGAAAGTATACATGCACCTGTTCTTATCCTTAGCTACCCTAACACAGCCCATGTATTTACTTCTTCTGCAATGACTCCCAGCTGTCCATAAAATCCCCAGCACCTTGTTTTCCAGGCTGCTGCTCATTCCAGTAGAAGCAGTGCAAGAATCGCTTTCACCTCTGCCAGTGGCTACTGTTAATCTCTTAGTCCGTGTATCCCCCGAAGCTAGCAGTTTTCCAGCCCTGCTAACACTGCCTCAATAACATGGGCAAATATTTTTGCACCCTTTCTATTGATGTGTATCCAATCCACGTAGATGCAGTCTCTCCTATTAACAAGCACAGACCATGCTGAGAAAAATTCTGCCCCTTGAGAATTTTTCTCCAGGGTGGAATTGATTGACAAGGCACCATTTTCCTGACAATAGAGTCACCGACAACCACTGGTTCTTTGGGACCGGCACATTCTGCCTTGAGGATTGCCGCTGTGTAGCTTGATGTTGAAGTGCAAGCTCTGGCATTGATGTGGGCAGCTGAGAGCTTGAAAGGAAGTGAGCCTGAGAGGAAGTGAAATTCTTTCACAGGAATCCTACTACAGAAAAATTTAATGCACTATAAATGGCAAAGAAGCAAGAGCAAGGTTATGTTAGGCGTGCATGTAAGAAGACGTCATTGATGCATTTTGTCTCAGCTATGAAAAGAGTTACACATATTAAAACATTATTGAATAAAATCAGAAAAATTAATGACAGATATACCAAAATTTCACATGCACAATTATCAATTAGAAAGGCCAATGCTGATAATACTGATGATATAGAAATGCTCTGCATGCAAATTTTGCTAAAATATTGCCCTTTTCCCTATCCACTAAAGTTCAAGTACTATAAGAACCCTATATAAAAATACAGTCTAAATTTCTCCATAAAATATACAGAATCACATAACCAACCATTGACCATATCAGATCATCATAAGGTATCATCTAAAACCAGGCAAAGCACAGAAGCCAAGACAGCATCCATTATATTTTGCCAAAAAAATTAGGGAAAGGCTCATTACAATCATGGGCTCTGGCAAGATATTTTGAAAGGTGGCGCAAAAAAAAACTGCAGTAGAATGTCGATTATCCAAACTGTCAATTATCCGAACCACCGCCGCCCCAAAGAAGAAAAACTTACAGTATCTACTTTTAGTGCACTGGTTGTTATTCTGAAATGTTACTCTTGCCGCTTGATGCATTCGCTTCTGATTATTTATTTGAAGATACATGTAAAATAGCATAGAAATAGTCTTGATTTGTCATTACAGGAGTTAAAAATCAAATGTTAGCTTAACTACTGTGTAGACCTAGGATAGTCTCCCGTGACATTGTTGCATCATTGTTGTACCATTGACTGTTGTGAGCGCAGGAGTTTGTGGGGGGGGGGATGTTAGCTTTCACTCAGTCTGCTGCGAGAGCAATGTGAGGTTATTTCTGGCATTTTGTTTCCAATTGCTCAATGTTGGAGTTTTTGTTCGTGGCTATTTCAAAGTGAAATATTGTGTCATTTTGCTTTTTAATTTTAATACTGCTACCGCTGTGTGTTAATAATGGCATCTGCAGGCAAAAAGGAACTGCAGTGTGTTGTCAGTAGAAGACATTTTGCCAAAAAAATTAGGGAAAGAATCATTACAATCATGGGCTCTGGCAAGATATTTTGAAAGGTGGCGCAAAAAAAAAAAACTGCAGTAGAATGTCGATTATCCAAACTGTCAATTATCCGAACCACCGCCGCCCCAAAGAAGAAAAACTTACAGTATCTACTTTTAGTGCACTGGTTGTTATTCTGAAATGTTACTCTTGCCACTTGATGCATTCGCTTCTGATTATTTATTTGAAGATACATGTAAAATAGCATAGAAATAGTCTTGATTTGTCATTACAGGAGTTAAAAATCAAATGTTAGCTTAACTACTGTGTAGACCTAGGATAGTCTCCCGTGACATTGTTGCATCATTGTTGTACCATTGACTGTTGTGAGCGCAGGAGTTTGTGGGGGGGGGGGGATGTTAGCTTTCACTCAGTCTGCTGCGAGAGCAATGTGAGGTTATTTCTGGCATTTTGTTTCCAATTGCTCAATGTTGGAGTTTTTGTTCGTGGCTATTTCAAAGTGAAATATTGTGTCATTTTGCTTTTTAATTTTAGTACTGCTACCGCTGTGTGTTAATAATGGCATCTGCAGGCAAAAAGGAACTGCAGTGTGTTGTCAGTAGAAGACATTTTGCCAAAAAAATTAGGGAAAGAATCATTACAATCATGGGCTCTGGCAAGATATTTTGAAAGGTGGCGCAAAAAAAAAAACTGCAGTAGAATGTCGATTATCCAAACTGTCAATTATCCGAACCACCGCCGCCCCAAAGAAGAAAAACTTACAGTATCTACTTTTAGTGCACTGATTGTTATTCTGAAATGTTACTCTTGCCGCTTGATGCATTCGCTTCTGATTATTTATTTGAAGATACATGTAAAATAGCATAGAAATAGTCTTGATTTGTCATTACAGGAGTTAAAAATCAAATGTTAGCTTAACTACTGTGTAGACCAAGGATAGTCTCCCGTGACCTTGTTGCATCATTGTTGTGAGCGCAGGAGTTTGTGGGGGGGGGGGAGGTTAGCTTTCACTCAGTCTGCTGCGAGAGCAATGTGAGGTTATTTCTGGCGTTTTGTTTCTAATTGCTCAATGTTGGAGTTTTTGTTCATGGCTATTTCAAAGTGAAATATTGTGTCATTTTGCTTTTTAATTTTAATACTGCTACCGCTTTGTGTTAATAATGGCATCTGCAGGCAAAAAGGAACTGCAGTGTGTTGTCAGTTGAAGACAGGATAACAATTATTAATAGACTGGAAAAGGATGAAACTAGTGTATCTCTTGCTAAGATTTTTAACATTGACAGCAGAAAAAATGAAATTTTGAAGTTTACTTCAAAGTTTGACAATGAACATGGCTCTGAAAAAAAAAAAAAGGAAAACTATGAAAAAAACTAGTGATGAGAAATTAGATGCTGTTTATTTATTGTTTCTACAAAAGAGAAGCCAAAGAAAACCAATTTCTGGACCTCTGTTATGCAAAAACGCATTACAATTGAATCAAAATTTTAAAAGCCCATCTGAATTTAAAGCCAGTACAGGATGGCTGAAAATTTTCAAATCTCGCCACGTTATAAGGGAGCTTGAAATTCAAGGAGAAACTTTATCAGGTGATGTCCCAGAAGCAGAAGCTTTTAAAGTCTTTTCTAAAAATGGCAGAGGAAGGAGGTTTTCCAAGGATGGCATTTACAATGCAGATGAAACTGGTCTTAATTGGAAGTCACTCCCTTGTAAATCGCTTGCATCACGACACAAAATGGCTGCTCCTTGTTTCAAAGCTAACAAACAGCATGTTACAGTTATGGTATATGAAAATGCAAGTGGACAGCAAGTTTTACCATTGTTGGTGATTGGGAAATCCAAGAATTCAAGGTGCTTTAAATGTGTCAAGTGCCTACCAGTATGATATAAAGGAGAGAAAAATGCTTGGATGAATCCCAATGTTTTTTTGGATTGGTTTAGCCAAGATTTTATTCCAAGTGTGAAGAGGCATCAAGAAAATCAGGATAAAGCTGGTAAAGTTTTGTTTATTATTGATAATGCACCCTCCCACCTCCTTTTGAAAAAATGAATTCAATTGACAAGAACTTCATTGTCAGGTTTTTACCGCAAAATGTTACAGCCCCGCTGCAACCAATGGATCAAGAAGATGTTATAGAAAAATATATATATATATATCTACAACAAGATATATATATATATATATATATATCTCTACAATAAAAATATATCTACAACAAGATGTTATAGAAAAACTAAAAAAGATGTACAAAAAACAAGTCTCAAGTAGCTTACTGCTACCCGAGGGAGATGAAGAGAGTGGGTTGAGTTTTCAAAGAATCTCAACATTAAGGATTGTTTCTACATGTTAGTAGATGCCTGGAACATGCTGTCGGAGAGAAATCTGCATAAACTTTGGGGTGCTGCGGAAGAGACAGTCACACGTGCAAGATTTGAATGAAGACATAGGTGAGATTGTAACTTTATTTCAAAGGATTCCCAGGTTTTCCAAGTGTGGGCAAGATGATGCAGAGGCATGGTTAAACAACAGTGCCAAAGATCCTGGTTATCCATATTTTAACCCAAAAAGAAATTGTTGCATTAGTCAAGGATGAAGAAGGTGCTGACTTTTTTTTAACCAAGGTGATTCTGATGATGAAGAGGGAGTGGGCCTGCCCATTTGGTGGCCTTCACTGGCTAAAAACTGCAATGGCATGGTTTGAGCAACAGTCTGAATGCAGTTCTACGGAGATACTTCTGTTAAGAGGATGAGAGACCTGGCCGTGAAAAGAAAGACAAATCTTGCATGGTTCAAAGAAAAATTCAAGATTACATATTTTAAAAAATAAACCTTCCCAAGATTCATTATACTCTTATTTGTGTGCAATTACTTGTGTTTATTTCTGTTTATGTAAAAAAAAAAAAAAAGTGTGATTTATAGTTGAAACCATGTAAAACAATTAGATAAGTTCAAAATAAATGTAATATATAATATATATTGTTTCTTCAAAATGTGCCGACCGGGCTAGCCAGGTAGGTAAAGTGCATGCCTGACAACCCAAAGGTAAAGTGTAAAGTGTGTTCATGTCAAACGGCACCAGGGGTTTCCCCCATCTCCGCGTGGTTTTCTTTGTGGGTGTAACAGATCACTGTTAAGGCCAGAGATTTAAAAGTGTATGGGATTTGGAAGTATTGTGTTGTGTATCGTTGTTCCTCTGGCCATTTAACTGCTAGATCCCTGCTGGGGCCCAACATTGCCCACACTCAGCCCCGTGGAGGCAGACCAGGTACACCCAGCATAATTATTTACTCTGGCAGGGCCCTGCCACCTAATTTCCTGAGATTTCAGTGGCTAGGGCCTTAAAAAAAAAAATATATATATATATATATATATATATATATATATAATATAAAAAAAAAAAATAGTAATAATAAATAAAATAAAATAAATAAAAATAATAATAATAACGCAATTTTAAAGGGTGGTTCGCTAATGAGGTTAAGTTTCGGAATTGATGCACAATTTGGCTGTTATAATTTGGAAGTTTAAGTTTTTGTCGTGTGGGGCGTAATGTATAGAGAGAGAGAGTGGGGGGAAAGACTGAAGACTGGAGGGGAAAGACAGAAGTATGAGGCCAATAGGGTAGACGACCCCAGATATCAGTGTGGCATGCCCATGCCGCACCAGGAGAAGTAAACAGGGGAGACGGGGGAGGGGACGGTCCCGGCCCCTCCCACTGCCAGGATATGGAGAGAAAGTGGGCCAGACTAAATGTCCAACCCAGATCGCCAAAAGGCGAGGCAACAGCGTAGCTGCGGTCACAGTCATGGTTTTTGGATGTTCAGTTCAGTGTCACTTCAGGTAGGTCACAGTCTTGGTTCAGTCTCACTTGTCTCGTGTTCATCTTATGGGATCAGGAAGAGGAGTGATGACTCTGGTCAGTTTGTAGTACTACTTTGATGTCAATTCAGGTAGTCATATTCGTTGAGAGCATCAGTCATGGCCCATTTGCACCAGGTATTGAATGGAGAGTTATCTTTGTTCGTAATTTCTTCTGATCGGTTGTAGTCATGCGGTATGTTCATGCTGTAGTCTTGAATGTCTTCTCCTTGATTAGTTTCAATGGAGTTCTTCTATTCAGATGTTTCCATATTGTTGCAGATAGCGATTTCTGTTCTCCTTCTGTTAAAGATACTTGGATATACTTGGATCTTAGAAAGGCTTTTGATACTGTTGCACATGGAAGACTGCTGCACAAATTGGAGCAGTGTGACATTGGAGGCAAATTGCTGCTGTGGATAAAGGGGTGGCTCAGGGGGAGAAGGCAGTGAGTGGTAATCAGTGGACACTGCTCGTAGTGGACTAGTAGTAGTAGTAGTAGTAGTGGCACATGATGCAAGAAAGCAAGTGTAGGAGCTTATGCAACATCAGCCAAAAAAAAAAAAAAAAATCACACCATTCCCTCCAAATGCCTGTCCAGTTCCTCCTTAAATTTATTTAACCTATCAACTTCTACAACGACAGATGGAAGTTTGTTCCAGCAATTAACCACCCGCTGGCTAAAGGCAAATTTCCGCACATCTATTCTACATCTATTCCACTAATGTTATTAGTGGAGTCCCTCAGGGCTCAGTGTTGGGTCCATTATTGTTTTCTGTATTCATAAATGATATTGATGATGGTATATCAAGCTTAATGTCGAAGTTTGCAGACGATACAAAGGTAGGCAGGGTTGTCAAGGACACTACTGACACTATGCTGCTGCAACAGGATCTGGAAAGGTTGAGCAGATGGGCTGAGAGGTGGCAAATGAAGTTTAACATTGACAAATGTAAAGTACTACACATGGGAAACAGCAACCCCAGAGCAACGTATCAACTCTGTGGTACTACACTGACAGTGGTAGAGAATGAAAGGGACCTGGGGGTGGTTGTGCAATCATATATGAAGTTCTCTGAGCAGTGCAGATGGGCTGCAAGAGTAGCTCATGGTGTATTGTCAATGATATATAGGAATTTTTCTAGCAGGGATAAGGAGGTGATTATTCCCTTGTATAAGGCAATGGTCAGGCCACACCTAGAGTACTGTATACAGGTCTGGAGGCCTCATTTCAAGAAGGATGTAGAGCTGCTGGAACGAGTACAGAGAAGGGCAACAAGATTAGTGAATGGAACAAAGGGGTGCTCTTACGAAGAAAGGCTTAAGTTTTGCAAATTACAGTGTCTGGAGACTAGGCACCAGCGAGGTGATCTGATAGAGGTGTATAAAGCATTGAATGGTTTGAGCATGCTCAATGCTGATGGGATTCTTCCTCTTGCTCAGAATATTCACCTGAGAGGGCATAAATTCAAATTGAGGAAAGACAGATGTAGGATAGACGTGCAGAAATTTGCCTTAAGCCAGCGAGTGGTTGGTTGGTGGAACAGACTTCCATCCCTTGTCGTGGAAGTTGATAGCCTAAATAAGTTTAAGGCTCAGCTGGACAGGTATTTGAACGAACAGAGGGGTGAAGTGGAAGTGGCTTTTTTTTTTTTTTTGGCTGATGCTGCATAAGCTTGCTTTCTTGCATCAAATGCCTCTACTAATGCTAATGCTAAGATGTCCTGGGCGTAGCGGCTGAACGTGGTGTACTCGTCTTCCGAATCCAGGAGGTGATGCTCATTGTCTTTTGTTACAAACTTTATACTGGTGATGATTACTGATCTTTATTCCTCATAGCATTCACATTTGTGCATGATATGTTGCCACGTCTCCATATTGCCACAGGTGCAAGTTGGGTCCTCGGTCAGTCCGAATGCATTCAGTTTTATGTTAAAGGGCCCATGGCCCGTCAGGAGGAAGGTGGTATTCAGTCCTGGGTAGAACCACTTGGGAGCTTTTGGATAGGTCTTGTCTACATAGGGTATAAATTTCCATGTGACTTCACCCTTGGTCGTCTCTTGCCATCTCCTCTGCCAAGTTTCTTTCAGGTGTTCCATGATTTTCTGTTTTTCCATTTGGTGGTTGTTTGTAGGGTCCAGTGTAAAAGTGTCAAACGTGGTCGGTGTTCCCTTTGCCAGGTAGTACATCAACCCACATCTCGCCACCTCCAGGTCCAGAGGGAGAGTTCCTGCCAGGACCTGCAGTGCACAGGTATCAAATCACTACTGATTTGATTATCAGCAGTGATTCTTCATGCATTAAGAATCTGCAGATAAATGAACCACTAGGTGGCAGTGATCACAGTGTGCTGAAGTGGGATTTACTCAAAGAGGTAACTACCATTAGGGGTAAAGGGAAGGGTTATTGCTTCCGTAAAGGCGACTACGATGGACTGAGACAGTATTTAAATTCTATACAGTGGGACCAACTGATGATGTTACCAACAGCAAATTCAAAATGGGAAGCATTCAAAGAACTTATCTTGGAAGCTACTAGGCTTTACATACCAACTAAGAAATATTGTTCAAGGTTTAGGCCAAAATGGATGTCAGATGAACTAATGAGGCATATGGCAGAGAAGAAAAATGCATGGGATACATACAAATTAACACATGACACAGAAGCCTATGATAGATACAAGTTGATATGCAACCAAGTTACCAAGGAGGTTAGGCAGGCAAAGGCAGATTACGAGAAATCCTTGGCAAGGGATGCAAAGAAAAACAGCAAAGAGTTCTTTACTTATGTAAACTCTAGAAGGAAGGGGATGAATCAGATTGGTCCACTTGATATTGATGGGTCAAGTGTTGATGATCCTGCTCAGGTAGCTAACAAACTAAATGAATATTTTGCATCGACATTCACACATGAGGAGTTATTCAGCGAGTGGAATGCCAGAGGTGTATTCAACTCTAGCAGTAAGCTACAGAATCTTGAAATAACTGGGAGGAGTAAAGTGGAGGAGAAACTGTTGAAGATAAACACAAGAAAGGCACCCGGGGTGGATGGGATCTATCCAGTTATATTAAAGGAGGCAGCAAAGGAAGTAAGCAAACCCTTAGCCATAATTATGAGAGCTTCCTTGGACTCAGGGGAGGTACCCATAGACTGGAAATGTGCAAATGTGACCCCAATTCACAAAGGAGGATCAAAGGCTGACACAAGTAATTATAGACCTGTGAGCTTAACTTCTGTTCCAGGAAAATTAATGGAGGCACTGGTTAAAGAAGCACTGCAGGATCATTTAGACAAGACTTCAGTTATAGCTCAGACACAGCATGGTTTTGTTAAGGGGAAGTCTTGCCTGACCAACTTGATTGGATACTATGATGCAGTCACAAAAGAACTGGATGCAGGGAATAACTTTGATATTATATACTTGGATCTTAGAAAGGCTTTTGATACTGTTGCACATGGAAGACTGCTACACAAATTGGAGCAGTGTGACATTGGAGGCAAATTGCTGCTATGGATAAAGGGGTGGTTGAGGGGGAGAAGACAGAGAGTGGTAATCAATGGACACTGCTCATCGTGGACTGATGTTATTAGTGGAGTCCCTCAGGGCTCAGTGTTGGGTCCATTATTGTTTTCTGTATTTATAAATGATATTGATGATGGTATATCGGGCTTAATGTCCAAGTTTGCAGACAAAACAAAGGTTGGCAGGGTTGTCAAGGACACTACTGACCCTATGCTGCTGCAACAGGATCTGGAAAGGTTGAGCAGATGGGCTGAGAGGTGGCAAATGAAGTTTAACATTGACAAATGTAAAGTACTACACATGGGAAACAGCAACCCCAGAGCAACGTATCAACTCTGTGGTACTACACTGACAGTGGTAGAGAATGAAAGGGACTTGGGGATGGTTGTGCAGGCAGATATGAAGTTCTCTGAGCAGTGCAGACGGGCTGCAAGAGTAGCTCATGGAGTATTGTCAATGATATACAGGAATTTTTCCAGCAGGGATAAGGAGGTGATTATTCCATTGTATAAGGCGATGGTCAGGCCACACCTAGAGTACTGTATACAGGTCTGGAGGCCTCATTTCAAGAAGGATGTAGAGCTGCTGGAACGAGTACAGAGAAGGGCAACAAGATTAGTGAATGGAACAAAGGGGTGCTCTTACGAAGAAAGGCTTAAGTTTTGCAAATTACAGTGTCTGGAGACTAGGCACCAGCGAGGTGATCTGATAGAGGTGTATAAAGCCTTGAATGGTTTAAGCATGCTCAATGCTGATGGGATTCTTCCTCTAGCTGAGAAAAATCACCTGAAAGGGCATAAATTCAAATTGAGGAAAGACAGATGTAGGATAGACGTGCGGAAATTTGCCTTTAGCCAGCGGGTGGTTGGTTGGTGGAACAGACTTCCATCCCTTGTGGTGGAGGTTGATAGCCTAAATAAGTTTAAGGCTCAGCTGGACAGGTATTTTGAACGAACAGAGGGGTGAAGTGGAAGTGGGTTTTTTTTTTTTTTTTTGGCTGATGCTGCATAAGCTTGCTTTCTTTCATCAAATGCCTCTACTAATGCTAATGCTAATACCCTTAATACCATTGTGCTCCAATTTGTACAATAGTCTTCCATGCGCAACAGTGTCAAAAGCTTTCCTGAAATCCAAATATATGATATCAAAATTATTTTTTGCATCCAGTTCCTTTGTAACCACATCATAATATCCTATCAAATTTGTCAGACAAGACTTTCCCTTAACAAACCCATGCTGTGTCTGAATTATTGCTGCAGTCTTGTCTAGATGATCCTGCAATGCATCTTTAACCAGCGACTCCATTATTTTACCCAGAACACAAATTAAACTAACTGGTCTGTAATTACTCGTGTCACCCTTCGATCCCCCTTTGTGAATTGGGGATACATTTGCACATCTCCAGTCCGTGGGAACCTCCCCTGAGTCCAAGGATGCTCTCATAATTATGGCTAAGGGTTTGCTTAGTTGCTTTGCCGCCTCCTTTAATATAACTGGATAGATCCCATCCACCCCAGGTGCCTTTCTTACGTTTTACTTCAACAGTTTCTCTTCCACTTTGCTCTCAGTTATTACAAGATCATTAAGCACCCTGCTACAATTTGATAACCTTCTGCCATTTTCAAACCTTAATAACTCCTCATGTGTGAATGTAGATGCAAAATACTCATTCAGTTTGTTTGCTATCTGAGCAGGATCATCAACAGTCGAACCATCGATGTCAAGTGGACCAATCAGATTCATCCCCTTCCTTTTAGAGTTTATATAAGTAAAGAAATCCTTGCTGTTTTTCTTAGCATCTTTTGCCAAGGATTTCTCGTAATCTGCCATCGCCTGCCGAACCTCCTTTGTGACCTGATTACAGATTAACTTATATCTGCCATAGGCTTCTGTGTCGCTTGATAATTTATATGCATCCCATGCATTTTTCTTCTGTGTTACGAGTCTCATTAGTTCATTTGACAACCATTTAGGCCTAAACCTTGAACAATATTTCTTAATAGGTATGAAACTTTTAGTAGCTTCCACGATTAATTCCTTGACTGCTTCCCACTGAGAATTTACTGTTGGTAACATCGTCAGTTGAGACCACTGTACTCGCCTTTACGGAAGCAAAGACCCTTTCCTTTACCCCTGATGGTAATTAAATCTTTAAGTAAATCCCACGTCAGTACACTGTGATCACTGCCACCTAGTGGTTCTTTTATCTGCAAATTCCTAATACATGAATGATCACTGCTGATAACCAGATCAAGAGTATTACTTTCTCTGGTTGCCTCTCGAACATGCTGCTGCAGAAAACAATCATCCAATAAATCCACAAAAGTCTGACTAGTGTGTGAGTGCCCAACCCACAAGTTCCAGTCAATATCTTGGAAGTTAAAATCCCCCATTATAAGACATCCGATTTACTAGCCCACTCTATTTCTCTGTACAATTGTTCATTGTACTCATTCGAGTCATTAGGCCTATAAGACACTCCTACTCTAATTTTTGCTTTCGCAGTGCTTATGTTACACCAAACTGACTCAACAGTGCACTGTTCATCTATATCAACTGGATACACTTCTTTTGATTTTATGTTTTTCTTTATTAACAGCATAACACCTCCTCCGTTCCTATCCTGTCTATCCTTTCTGTACACATTGTACTCCCCAAATGCCAGTTCGGCATTCCTTATATCTGTGTGACACCACGTCTCTGATATCCCAACAATATCCGCCTTTGATGTCTTGACCAACACTTCAAATTCATCAAATTTATTTACTGTACTTCTAGCATTGGTATACATGCAAGTATACATGCACCTATTCCTATTCCCAGCCACTCTAACACATCCCATATACCCACCTGTTTCACGATGACTGACATCCGTCCCTGAAACCCCCAACCCCCCTCACTCCAGGTCGCTACTTATTCTAATAGAAGTTGTGCAAGAATCAACTTCACCTCTGCCTACGGCTACTGTTAAACTATTAATCCTTGTATTCCCCCAAGCTATCAGTTTTCCGACCCACCTAACACTGCCTCGATAGCATCAGCAAATATTCTTGCACCCTTTCTATTTAAGTGTATCCCATCCCTGTATAAGCAATCTCTCCTGTTAACAAGTACAGTCAAGGCTGAAAAAAATTCTACCCCTTGAGCCTTGCACAATCTTTCCAGGGCTGAATTGATCGACAAGGCTCTCATCATATACTCCCTCCTATCGTGTCTGGGCAGAATTGCAGACACTTTCAAATTCAACCGTAATTCACGGCTTTTTTTCATCAGTGACCTGTACTTGTTAAGTAATTCTGCCGGTCTCCTACTCTTAATATCATTAGTGCCAACGTGTACAACTATATCACCTTTTGTGCCCTTAAAAGATGATATCTGCTCAAAGACATCCCCCATGGCATACAACGTCATCAACCTTTGCCCCTGGCAGACATACCCTGGTCCTGTTCCATCTATCCTTTCTACAAAGGATGTTTCCCGTTTCCCTGACAATAGAGTCACCAACAACTACTAGTTCCTTTGCGACCAGCGCAATCTGCCTTGGGGGTTGCCGCTGTGTTGCGTGATGACCAAGTGCAAGCTCTGGCGTTGATGTGGGCAGCTGAGAGCCTGATGGGCCCCTCAATTTAGATCTTTTGAGGGCATCCACCCTGTCCTTCAAACTCTCATATAGGCCCATAACAACGCGGAGTTGTCGCCTGATTTCCTTACACTCCTTACATCGCGCACACACAAAGACATCCCCCATGGCAATATCATGTTCCGTTCCAGATAGTTCGGCAAACATTTCACAAGTTGCACATTTTTTTAAGGCTGTGATGCGTTGGAGAATTGCCCCCCCTCAGTTCTCCCCCGAGTCACAGCACTCCTGCCACTTTGTGCCCGTTGCTTTGCTGCTCTAGTTTGGGGTATGATATTTTAAATTAATAAGATCAATAAATTAAATTAAATTAAATGTCAATACTACGCTATCTAATAGAAACAGTGAAGCGTATTACTGTTTCTATAATTATACGTTAGAGCTACCTAACTACTCAATTAAAAATTTGAATTCCCGATCACTATATACAAAACAATGCCTGCAATATTCGAATGAAATTACTGTTTTATAAAGTATTACGTATATCTACAAAAACTGTTTATACAAATAAAAATAAAAATAACCGGCGTAATTAGAACTATAAGACAACGTATTAAGTACAATATAAAAAACAATTATGTAAATAATAAGCAAAAACTTATCGTTTTTTTCGGAGCCTGTAACTCACAGCTGTATTTTGGTGATGGTGAGGAGTATTTTTTGCTGTATTGTATCGAGGATTCTTTTATTTACTGCAGTTCTTGCTTTGACCTTCCATATTGCAACCCAAAGGTCGCGAGTTCGATTCCCGCCTCGGACTTGGATCACAGTAAAATGCAAAAACTTTGGGAGGTGCATTATAGCCATAGAAGCTGATGCGCCAACAACTAACAAGGAAAAAAAAAAAAAAATCTTCAAAATGTTTTGTTTATCATTTACAAACCGTTTCCTAAATCAATTATTTTTTATAATATTTCAAAATACAGTAGCAATAACCTTGCGTACAATAATTTAATTGTAGGCCTAATTACACTTTGTTTTATATAAACTGGATATTCTCGTGTATGTTTGATTATCTGAACTAATTGATTATCCGAACCAACCTTGTTCCAGTTAGTTCTACTGTAGTACATCAATGTTCTACTATATTACATTAGGGTCACCCAGTAAGTTATTACATATACCCATGTGTATTGTGTCTGTAAATTGTGTGTGTGTTCTCTAGTCGATTTGCCTGTTTTGCTGAACAAAAAATCTGTTTCTGGGGAAAAATCTTGCTATCTACGCCTGAGACCAACTAATTCAGCCACGGAGTGAAAAAAAACGCACATAAAAGTTCCTCGTATCATCAACGGGATTCGAACCCAGGCCTTTTCCACTTGGTGTGGGAAGGACAGTAACAATACGACTGGTCTACCCACACAGTCCGAAGGTGGTGCATGTGAGAATAAATGGTTTATTCAACAAATTTCAAATACAGGCAATACCTTAATTAAGTCAAGTTTGACTGATTTATGTTTACAGCTGAGCCAACCTTTCGTGATCAGTGGAAGAAAGTACTACGCAGACAATGAGTGCATTCTTGCAGAGTGAAAAATAAAAAAAAAAGTGCAAAATTTTGTCATTGGCAATGAAAATTTTACGAACGTGACTATATTAAACTATATTCGCAGAGAAGCCGAGAAGATTGCAATTTTTATTTAAAGATAATGACAAAAATTAACGGGGTCTAAGTCTGTTCTGCAAGGGTTATTTTAATTTTGTTCTTGGTTTAATAAATTATTTGAATTAATATTTGTTTTTTTTTTAGGATTTGTATTGTTTGAATGTTTCAATAAATTAATGAGAATATTAAAAATTGTTTATTACTTCGACATCCAAAGTGCACTACCTTGCACCATGCTCCCGGCACCCATGATTACAATCTCTACTCTTTTTTTGTTAGATAGAATCTATATGGAGCAGAAGCTTCCATTAGGCAACAGTTCTTGCTTTCCCCAAACCAATGTGGTATCTAGAAAACCATAATCTCTTCCCAGCACAATGCAGATTCTGGAAACAGGTCAACCATAGGAAACATTGGACCTTTTAATGAATGTGGAAGGCAAAATACAGAATGCTTTTATCAGAATAGAACACTTAGTTATGATTTGTTTTGATATCAAGAAAGCACATGATGCTGTTTGGAATTGTGGTACACTCAGAGATATACAGGGTGGCCAGAAAAAATGTATACATACTTTATCAGCCCTTAACTCAGTAACTTTTCTTTTTCAGTTGCAAGTTGGTGGTAAAACTTACAGTGGAAGTTTGTGTTGAAGTGGTATTGGAAGTCCAAAAATATTAACAAAGTCCAGAGACAGTTTAGGAGTGAATACCAAACTGAACCACCAACGCTTCTCACAATTTCCCTTATTCGTGATACGTTTGAAGCCGATGGCACTCTACAAAATGTACACGCGCAACGATCAGGAAGCCATGCACATCCACGAGCCCCACAAGAGCAAAAGAGGTGCTGGAACTTTTCTGACAAACACCAAGGAAATCTGTCTGACAATGGGGTTTTGTCAATGATATATAGGAATTTTGCTAGCAGGGAAAAGGAGGTGATTGTCCCTCTGTATAAAGCAATGGTCAGGCCATGCCTTAAGTACTGCGTACAGGTCTGGAGGCCTCATTTTAGGAAGGATGTTGATTTGCTTGGGCGTGTACATAGAAGGGCAACAAGATTGGTGAGGGGAATGAAGGGATCCTCTTACCAAGAGAGGCTTAAGTTCTGCAAATTGCAGTGGCTGGAGACTAGGCACCTGCGTGGTGATCTGATTGAGGTCTATAAGGCCTTGAATGGGTTGAGCACACTGAATTCTGATGGGATCCTTCCACTTGTTCAGATTATAAACCTAAGGGGGCATAAATTCAAATTAAGAAAAGACAGATGTAGAATAGATGTGCGGAAATTTGCCTTTAGCCAGCGGGTGGTTAATTGCTGGAACAAACTTCCATCTGTCGTTGTGGAAGTTGATAGGTTGAATAAATTTAAGGAGGAACTGGACAGGCATTTGGAGGGAATGGTGTGATTTTTTTTTGGCTGATGCTGCATAAGCTCATACACTTGCTTTCTTGCATCACATGCCACTACTACTACTACTACAAGCTGCTCGTGAAATGGCAATCACCAAATCCAGTGTGCATAACATTTTAAAGCATTCAAAATGGAAAAGCTGCATTCGTGAGCTATTTGAGGATGATGACGACTTTTATTTTCAATACGTTGGGGCACCTCCCCATTTTCATCGCGATGTTAGGGCTTATCTAGATAAAAATTTCCCAAACAGATGGATTGGACAAAGATGCAGTGTTGAGTTCCCTACGAGTTCTCCAGATCTAATGCCAGTAGATTTTTATTTATGGGGTTACCTCAAAGATAAAGTTTACCCACAAAACCAGCAACAAATGCCGAATTACAGCAAGCTATTGAAGCAGAATGTGCAGCAATATCAAGATATATCTTAGGTAATGTACACTTCAGTTTCTTGACGATGACAGCAATGCCTGGATGAGAATGGAGGACAATTTGAACACTTCCGTTAATGCATATTTTTTCCTCATATTTTTTCGTCATTATAAAATTATAAAATTGAATTTATGAAACTAAACATAAACGTTATTAACAATCAAAGTGTGTATACATTTTTTCTGAACACCCTGTATATATGATATAGGATTAAGAGGGCACTTACCTATGTTTGTTCTGTTCACTGTTCTAGAACAGTGAATCTTTTAAATAGGAATACAGAGTACACTCTTTGACCTTCTCTGCAGGAAAAAGGAGTACCATAAAGTTCAGTCCTCAGCACCATCCTGGTTGCTATAAAACTAAATTTAAAAACCCAACAGATACCATCCAACATAAATATGGCTCTCTCCATTGATGATTTCAATATCTTTTTTCAATCCCAAAATGTGAAAAGAAATAGAATGCCAATTAAAGATGCAATAAACAAAATTAGCCCAGAGAAATGGGTTCAGAATCTCTACACTAAGACAGCGGGTATGCACTTCTGTAAGAAATGTAACCCTCACTTAGCATTAGTAGAGACATATTGATGCAAGAAAGCAAGCTTATGCAGCATCAGCCAAAAAAAAAAAAAAAAAAAAACTGCTCCCACTTCACCCCTCTGTTCGTTCAAAATACCTGGTCCAGCTCAGCCTTAAATCTATTTAGGCTATCAACTTCCACAACAAAGGATGGAAATCTGTTCCACCAAGCAACTAACCGCTCACTAAAGGCAAACTTCCGTACATCTATCATACATCTGTCTTTCCTCAATTTGAATTTATGCCCTCTGAGGTGATTATTCTGAGCAAGAGGAAGAATCCCATCAAATCGTACACCTCAATCAGATCACCTCGAAGGTGCCTAGTCTCCAGACACTGTAATTTGCAAAACTTAAGCTTTTCTTCGAAAGAGCAACCCTTTGTTCCATTCACTAATCTTGTTGCCCTTCTATGTACTCGTTCCAACAGCTCTACATCTTTCTTAAAATGAGGCCTCCAGACCTGTATACATTACTCAAGGTGTGGCCTGACCATTGCCTTATACAAGGGGATAATCACCTGCTCATCCCTACAAGAAAGATTCCTGTATATCATTGACAAGACACTATGAGCTACTCTTGCAGACCATATGCACTGCTCAGAAAACTTCATATCTGCCTGCACAATTACCCCCAGGTCCTTTTCGTTCTCTACCACTGTCAATCTAGTACCACAGAGTTGATACGTCACTCTGGGGTTACTGCTTCCCAGAGTTACTCTTCGTGGGTGAAAGTAGATGCAAAATACTTATTTAGTTTCTTAGCCACCTGAGCAGGATCATCATAGTTGAACCATCAATATCCAGTGGTCCAATCTGATTCATCCCTTTCCTTCTAGAGTTTACATAGGTAAGGAACTCTTTGTTGTTTTTCTTTTCATCCTTTTACAAAGATTTTTCATAATCTGCCTTTGCCTGCCTAATCTCCTTTGTGACTTGGTTACAGACCAGCTTATATCTATCATAGGCTTCCATGTTACCCATTAATTTATATGTATACCATGCATTTTTCTTCTCTGCCATATGTCTCATTAGTTCATCTGACATCCATTTAGGCCTAAACCTTGAACAATATTTCTTAGTTGGTATGTAAAGCCTAGTAGCTTCCAAGATAAGTTCTTTGAATACTTCCCATTTTGAATTTGCTGTTGGTAACATCATCAGTTGGTCCCACTGTATAGAATTTAAATACTATCTCAGACCATCGTATTCGCCTTTACGAAAGCAAAAACCCTTCCCTTTACCCCTGATGGTAGTTACCTCTTTGAGTAAATCCCACTTCAGCGCACTGTGATCACTGCCACCTAGTGGTTCCTTTATCTGCAGATTCTTAATGCATGAAGAATCACTACTGATAATCAGATCAAGAGTATTACTCCCTCTAGTTGCCTCCCGAACATGCTGATGTAGAAAACAATCATCCAATAAATCCACAAAAGCCTTGCTAGTGTGTGAGTGACCAACCCACAAATTCCAGTCAATATCTGGGAAATTAAAATCCCCTATTATAAGACTGTCTGATTTACTGGCCCACTCTATTTCCCTGTACAGTTTCTTATTATACTCATCAGAGTCATTAGGCCTATAGCACACTCCTACTCATAATTTTGATCTCCCAATGCGTATGTCACACCAAACTGACTCGACACTGCACTGTCCAGCAATGTCGATTGGCTTCACTTCCTTGGGATTTTGTGTTTCTTAACTAATAGCATAATCCCTTCCTATCCTTTCTGTACACATTGTACTCCTCAAATTCCAGTTCTGCATTCCTTATATCTGGGTGACACCACGTCTCTGAAATCCCAACAATATCTGCCTTTGATTTTTTGAGCAATACCTCAAATTCATCAAATTTATTTACCAAACTCCTAGCATTGGTGTACATGCACATGGTTCCTATTCTTAGCTACCCTAACACAACCCATGTGTTTACTTGTACCGCAATGACTGGCGCCTCCGTAGCCAGGTGGGAAGGAGCAGCAGTGCGTTGCACACGCTTCTTGATTAGACCGGGGTTCAAGCCCGTCACCACCAAATACGGAGGATGCGGAAAGGTCAGGGAATGACCACCGCATATCCCGGAGCAATATGGCCTTAGTTGCTAATGCTCCAAAAAACCAAAAACAACAAAACAACAACAACCGCAATGACTCCCATCAGTCTCGGAAATACCCTGCATCTTGTTTTCCAGGCTGATGCTCATTCCAAAAGAAGCAGTGCAAGAATCGCTTTTATTTCTGCCAGTGGCTACTGTCAATCTATTAGTCCTTGTATTCCCCTCCAAGCTAGCAGCTTTCCGACCCACATAACACTGCCTCAATAGCATCAGCAAATATTCTTGCACCCTTTCTATTTAAGTGTCTCCTATCCCTGTACAAGTAGTGTCTCCTGTTAACAAGTACAGACCTTGAGCCTTGCACAATCTTTCCAGGGCCGAACTGATTGATAAGGCTCTCATCATATACTCCCTCCTATCGTGTCTGGGCAGAATTGCAGACACTTTCAAATTCAACCCTAATTCACAGCCTTTTTTCAACAGTGACCTGTACTTGTTAAGTAATTCTGCCAGTCTCCCACTCTTAATATCATTAGTGCCAACGTCTACAACAATATCACCTTTTGTGCCCTTAAAAGATGATATCCGCTCTATATTTAGATCCTTCGAGGTCATCCAACCTGTCCTTCAGCTCTCATATAGGCCCATAACAACACTGAGTTGTCACCTGATCTCCTT
The DNA here is from genome assembly GCF_048544385.1 of Mastigoproctus giganteus. Taxonomy (NCBI): domain Eukaryota; kingdom Metazoa; phylum Arthropoda; class Arachnida; order Uropygi; family Thelyphonidae; genus Mastigoproctus; species Mastigoproctus giganteus. Next base: position 176,623,652 of record NC_143579.1, on the reverse strand, counting down.
ACATTGCGCACACACAAAGACATCCCCTCTTGGCAATATCATGTCCTGTACCTGATTGCTCCACAAACATCAAACAAGCAGTGCATTTTAAAATGCTGTTATTCAAAGGGCAACTGCCCCCCTCAGTTCTCCCCTGAGCTACAGCCTCCATTTACCTTGAACCTTTTGCTTTGCTGCTCTTATTGAGTCATGATTTCGATTCAATTTCAATTTCAGTACAAAAACTTGTATCCCAATGCAGTTGTCACACTATATATATTTTTACTGTATCGAGTATTATCTTCGAGTTTCGTTATATAACTTCCGTATCAAGTTATGTATTAATTAATTATGTTATGTTTGTAAAATCTAAGTCATATGTATTTAGTTAAAAAGTACAATTTAATTGATAGTGAAATTTAACAAGATTAATAGATTTTACTGATTAATTGTTAATATTATAATACTATAATTATTAATGTTATAATACTATACTAAGCTAACGCTATCTAGTTCAGTATTAAACGTATCATATAACAATGGTAAATCTACAGACACTTAAGTATTAATTAACTTCCAAAATCTCGCTGTCTCAATTCAGAATAAACCAAGGATCTTGACTAGGTCTATAAACTACTTATAGAAAATAATTTAATATAACAATTAGTCAATAAAGCGGCTAAATATAGCTGAAAAACTTCCCATTCACCGGCTATGCAAAATTTTAAAACACATGGATTGGATACCCTTACTGATACTAAGTAATAACCTACAAAATCTCTATCTAAGTTAAAATTTAAACTAAGTATCGTAACTAGGAATATAAAGCTACTCTATAAAATAAGTTAATATGCCAATTTAAGTTCATAATACAGAAGAAACATCTCTATTTTCCAGAGCTGTAAAAACTTCGCCTGAACAAGGCTACTCTCGTTCCCAAAACTTTATTGCCAAAGCTTTTGTCTCTGTTCACCCAGCAGTCTCAGATTCGGAATTTAAGCTTGATTAATGGATTATCCTGATTAAACTCAGCGTGAGATTTCTTGAACTCATTCTTAATAACATCTAATATTCTTAGAATATTTAAAGCAACTAAGAACAAACTGCCTTAAAAAAAAAAAAAAAAAAAATTTTTTTTAAGAATTTTATCAGCAGCAACATGGGGTGCAGACCGAGATGCCTTACTATGATTGTACAGAGCTCATATAAGATCTTGGCTAGACTATAGAAGCCTGTGTATAACTCCACCAGACCAAATGTCCTTCAATGACTTAATCCTGTGCATCCTTGTGCATTTCAGATATCTTTAGGAGCATATTGCACTTCTAGGTCCGAAGCTTATATATAGAAGCCCACATACCACCATTGCAACTTTGAAGACTGAACTTGCTACTGTACTATGCTGTGAAAGTGAGATCAATACCAGACCAACTAATATGGGTAACTTATGTGAACTAAAATTAGAAAACATATAGAATCACCCAAATATCAACACACAGTAGAGATGCACTTAAAAGAACCATCCCTACAACATGATGTAAAATTCAGTTAGATAGCAACTTCACCCAAAGTTCCCCACCCTTCTTGGAATTTCTATCAGACAATTTGCGATCTCTACCTATATAAATGGAACAAAAATTCCTTACCAAGACAAAATTTCCAACAGTTACATGCAACCTACAAAGCCCAATATCACACTAATATGTACAGATGATTTCAAAATGGAAACCAAAGAAGTTGGAATAGCAGCAAAGTTCCCAAATTCTGTTATCACTAAGCTACTCCCATTTGAATGCAGTATTTATACTACTACTTCTTTAGTTTTGTTAAAAATTTAAGGTTGATTTCTTGTTCGATTATTTTCTCTATCATTTTTCCAGCAAACTGTGAAAACAAGGTAATGAAAACCTGTCTCACTGCAAGGCGAATGAGCATGATGGAATGACTTGGCAGACAACTAGAGAAAGATTCAAGTTCAACTACTGTGTCTTTGTTTCGTGTGTTTGACAGTTAATGCTACATGAGTTTTGCTTCCTTGCATTGTTCTGCCATTTTGACTGTAAAACTTGCTTTCTTAGCAATATTCAGTTAATTTTATTAGGATAGAGTCTATTATTCCTCTTAATATGCTCATTAAAGTAGACTAAATGGATTTGTATTGTATTTCTTTTATAAATTTTTGTTTACCTTAAGTTTAAGATGAAGTTAAAATTTTTTTTAACCAGCTAGTGCTGAAATTGTTTACCATAATGTAGTCAGAGTATGTAGTTATTGCAACTTATAAAAATCACTTAAAAGAATAGTAAAATTTGAGTCTAGTAAAAATGAGTGATGTTTTAACATTATTATACATGAGTTGGCAAAAGCCTGTTATATGTACAACTAAGTATAAAAAAATTTGCTACAAAATACATCCATTTCATATTTTGAAAATCACCCTGATTTGCCTCAATCATTAAAATTCAAAAAAATAGCACTGCTCCTTAAGGAGAATTACATTGCTGTTAATATGAACTGCATACCATTTTCCAGATGGCCATTTTAGAGATTGTTTCCTCATTGGTAGATAACTAGTAAATTTTGCTCTAAAATCTGACAGGCCGGTAATGAAGTATTCCACAATATGAAAGATGTATATATAACTTGGACAGGACAGCATAATTGACAAGACACCATAAGCTACTCTTGCACTATCTACACTGCTCAGAAAACTTCATATCTGACTACACAATTACCCCAAGTCCTTTTCATTCTCCACTACCCATTAGAGATAGTAAGCTCAGATACAGCTATGTAGGTAATGGAATACATTAAAATAGCAATATACTTCTCCTTAATGAAAACTTTCTTTGAAGTGCAAGACCAGGACAAGTCATAGTGGCTTGCCACACTTTGAGACTGTTTTCCACTCATGTACTGTTATATTTTATAAATCCTGTATGCCTGAAAGTTTTTCTCAAAATTTACTTCTAGTACTTGAAAAATAATTTGTGTTTTTTTATCTAGATCATAGATATAGCTTAGCTTAATTTTTCAGCACTCACCTCATAGTAATCCGCTTAGTTGGTTGAAAGTTTTGCCACGTGCATAGTGGTTAAGAGATTCTAATAACTTACGGGGATTATAAATTTAAAAACTAAGTTATGGGCTTTAAAAATTTTTCTAAGAAAGGAAAGTACACCTTCCACTGTATGGTTGTCTAATTAAATTAAATTAAATTAAGTGAGATAAAAGCTAATAGCCATGCACGAGCGACTTTCGAATTACATCACAGCACATAAGGACTCCTTAAAATATCACGTTTTCTTATCTGTATTGACTTCATTCTTTAGTTGTTTTAAGTGCTTTTGTTTTTTTTTTTTTTACAAAGGATAAAGAAGATACACCAACTCATCGACTGGTTGTTGATGGATTGAAGGGTGCATGGACGAAAAACAACAGAGATGTTATCTTTGTCTTGTTTGACAGCTACATGAAATCAAAGCTATTGAAAAGGAACTTGTCTACTGAAGCTTTGAAAGGTGTTAAATTTGAGACCCAGAATACTGCAGGTGTAAGTACTTATTGTTTTGTTTAAAAATGAATGAATGAATGAATAAATAAATAAAAATAATAATGAAAGTTGAATAAGCATATTTGCAAATATGAAGAATTTGGGTTTGCTAATCTTTCAAGTGATGTTCATCAACTCAAAAACATTAAGAGAAGAAATGGGAAGGAGGGGGGAAGTCTTCTCAAAATGAAAGCTACAAAGCTGTGCATATAGATTGTGAATTTTCTGTATATCTTCTGTCCTTCATTGTCCTTATACATGTGAAATATTATATAAAAATGCTGTAATCAATTGCCAAATTCTGTATTCACGGTTTCGATGCAATTTCCCAAGAATTGGGATCCATTGCTAATTGGATTTATTGATTGCTGCTGATTTGAAAAGTCTGTTTTTGAATTCCATCAGTGAGAGTGATCATCATCATCAGCCATTTCCAATCCACTGCAGGATGAAGGCCTCTCCAGCAACTTTCCAGTTCCTTCTGTTTTGTGCAATTTCCCTCCATTTACTACCCACAAACTCTTGAATTTCATCTGTCCATCTACATTGATGTCTTCCAGGTTTTCTTTTATCTCTTCTTGGGTGTCATTCTGTTATTTTCTTAGTCCATCTGTCGTCATGGCTTCAAGCTGTGTCTTGCTCAAGTCCATTTCAGGTCTTTAGTTTTGATAAGAATCTCCTTTACTTGTGTTTGCTGCCTAATCCATGTGTTTCTCTTCTTATCCAACAGTCTGATTCCTAATATAATGCGTTACATTCTTTGCTGTTTAGTTTTCAGCTTCTCTTCCATTCTTTTGGAGAGTGCCCAAGTTTCACTTCTATAAGCCGTGGTGAGAAGTATACATGGGTTCATTATTTTACGTTTCAGACAAATTGGGATTTTGCTCCTCAGTATGTGACTATATTCTTGAATGCTATCCATTCGAGATTTATTCTTCTCTTGATTTCCAGTTAATGACTTGTCCAAGGTAAGTGTCATAGTATTTAGGGTCAGGTGCCACCTGTGGTTTCCCACATCTGCACCATATGTACTCTGTGATGGAATGCAGAACTACAGCATAAGCCAGAAAAAAGTGTAGTGTCTGGTTTATACAGTATTGTGTTATGTTCTGTTGTTGTGTCTCTGGCTACTTGGCTGCAGGGCTTCCTAGTGGGACCCTACGTTGCCCACCACCACCACTGGAAGGTGAGCCAGACAGCCCTCATACTCTGGCGGATCTCCGCCAGGGTCACCTGAGCTTTCTGGATGGAGACCAAATAAAAAAAGGGAAGATAGTAAGGTGGGAAGGGAGAAGTACAAATCACCCCGGGTCTGGGAGCTCACCGAAGGCCAGGAAAGGAAGACAGCTTGCAGAACTAGGGAGGTCTGCAAAGTTGGGTATTGCAATGGGAAGTGTGTGAGTTTGATTCCTATCAGTTCAGTGCCATCATTCCTACGAGGAAGATGTCCAGTTGGGTGTTCATTCAGTTCTGATTTTGGCCGGTGATGAGAGAAGTGCAGCAGGTATGAGGAGAGATCATAGCGGTTTCAGGAATGTCTGATCTGTATGTCTATGTTGTGAGATCAGATGTGGAAAGATGATACCAACACCTTTTGAAGACTGCTGAGGCATACCTGCTAAAAGCTAAAAACGGTTCTTTTGATTTTAACAGGGTGCTCTCCTGACTAAGTGTGGTTAATTTTAGATCCAGTAACAGTTGATTACGTAGGTCCAGGTAGATGTTACAAAATGCATTACGTGGTGCCAGTTCTCCACATATACAATGGGCATTGTTTACAAGCCTAAAGTCCTGAAGTCGCTTTTTGAATGACCCATGTCCTGTCAGAAGAAAGGTAGTATGTAAATTAGGGAAGAACCAGCGAAGTCTTTGTTTGTTAAGGTAAGAGAGATTAAGTAGGAATAGCTTGGTCGTACTGCCTTTGGTGGAATCATCCCAACGGATTTGCCAGAGGGAAACAAGTTCTTGCCAAGTACGCTGGAGTTCTTGTTTCGGATCTGCATCGACAATAGTTTTTATCCCCAGGAATTCAATTTTTTTGTTCTTTCTGATATCACAGGAAAGCCCTGTGAAGGCCGTTGAAGGTCAAGGGGGGATACAACCTGTTTTTAATACTTGTAGTGCTGCTGTTGATGTCATTCTACAAGCAGCAGTCATTTTTAATAACATCAACCATTGTATCTGCAGGATAATATTCGTAGTGCTGATGATGGACAAATGATGGAACCATATGGCAGCAGCGTATGACAAAAACAGCTGAAATGCAGGTCCCTTAAGACCCCAGTGTTTTCGGGTGAAGCGAGCTAGCATACTGATATAATTTTTGGCCTTCTCTTTCATGAACTTTAGATGTGGCATGAAAGTTCTGCAATCATCTAGGGTAACACCTAAATATTTGAATGAACGTTGATTCTTGAGTGCATGTCCATATAATGAATGGTTGGTGGTCTATTGATGTCAAGACTTCCTTTGAGAAGTAGAGTTCTACTTTTATCTATAGAGATTTCCAGCTTATTCTCTTCAGCCCAAACTGACTGTTGGCTCTGGTCTCAATAGCTGCACAAGTAGGGCCCCTCAGCAACGATAACCAGATCATCTGCATATGAGAGCTGTGTGGTATGGGGGAAGTCCTGCAGGAGCCATTCATCCAGAATCATATTCCAAACAGCTAGCCCCAGAACATAGCCCTGCAGACAGCCTCTAGTGAATTGGAGGGTGATACTATGAAATTTTGTTTTCGTGGTATCTTTTCTGTTAGAGAAGTAATCTGTAAGACATTTGAAGATGTTGAAGGAACAGCCAGATATTCTGGCACACAGCAGGATCCCTGTCCACCAGATGGTGTCAAAAACTCCCTTAAAATCTATAAAAAGCGCCAGTACATAACGGGCATCAGAATTATCTGCTAGCTGAGTGATTTTCAGTAGTGCATCAATAGTTGAGCACCCCCTGCTTGAAGCCAAACTGGAATGTGGAGACGAGTCCTTTGGTTTCATAAACAGACTGAAGACGGGTAAGAAATAACCTCTCAGATACTTTGCCTAAAATTAGTAATAGAGCAATTGGATGGTATGCTTTGGCTGTACCAGTGGGACGATTTGGATCTGTGGGTAAAAGTCTGAGGTTGGTGTGTTTCCAACGTGTAGGAAAAGACGCGTGTACAACTATTCAACTTGTGCTTTCATTAAGACGCGTGTTGAATAGCTGTATTAGAACATTGGGTGCAACAGACCAAAGGTGTTATGATGGACTCCCCTCGATGTGGTCCCATCTGGGAGCTTTTCCATTTTTGATTTTATTTATGGCTAATGCTACCTCCTGTTCTGTGGTGGAGAGGAAATAGCCCTGATTCTCAGTGATGACGTTTCTGTGTACCTCGGTGTCACAATCAGGAAAGAATCCATCTAGAATCATTTTCATTGTCTCTTCCCAGGAAAGTGTCTCCAAGGAGCCCTCAGAACAGATAGAATTAATGATATCCATGGACCCCACTTTGTTCCTTATGAGCTTGTAAACCCCAAGGGTTTTTATTGCATTCCATCTCCCAGGGCATGCCACAGACTTTGTTTGGCATGATAAATTTTGTTTGTGTATTCTCTCTGGATTGCATTATATCTTTCCTTGTATTGTGCTACTGTTTGAGGTGGGTGTGTTCTTCGTTTTCTTTGTAACTCTTTCCTTGCATGCTGGAAAGAGGATCATAGAACTGTTAATTTTTCTAACCACCAAGTACATTTTTTTATCAAGGCACGTGATGAAAAAATTACTCCACTTTATGGAGTAAGTCTTGCAGGAAATCAGTTTTCTGGTGGCTATTCGTGGTTCGAAAGCGCTTAGCTGAATAATATTCTCGGATAATATTCTCAATGATATCCCATTTGGCAGTTCTAGTGGAGAATCTGATGGTATTGTGAACATACATCAAATGAGTAGAGGTACTGTTTTCAATGCTGTATCTTATTAGTCGATAATCACTGGTAGTGGCAGTGTCGTGTACTTGCCAGTACCTTAGTCTGTTGACAAGAGAGGGGGTTAATAGCGTGATGTCCAGATTAGACTCCCCATTTCCCGAACTGTACATAGTTGGCTGTACTGGTAAGTTGGCTATTACAAATCCACGAAAGGTGATGAATTCCACTAGTAAGTCTCCTCTGCCATTAGGTTGATCGAGCATTTGAGTCAGCAGCTATGATAACATCTGCATTTCCAAGGAGATCAAGGGCTTGCTTAAGACGAGCAGTGTGTGGCACTGTATATCAGTGCCAAATTGGAAATACGCCGTGAGAAATGTGATGCGGCCAAAGTTGCCCTCAACAGTTGTCCCAGCCAGATGTCAGCAGCATAGGGAATCAATTCTAGTGACGACTAGATCCGGATTGCAGACAATGATGGCTGTGAGACAGTGCTGTTGTGTAGTTTGAATTTTTCTGTACATTAGATGATAACCAGAGACCCTGTCACGTATGCAGTAGGACTCTTGGAGAAGGAGAAGATCAAGATTTAATTCCTCCATGAGGAGATGGAGCTGAGATGCCACTGAAGTTGATTTTTTGTGCATTTATTTGGCCTATGCGAAGTCTGGATGATGGTAAGTATGCTGTCCTGCTTTTCATAATTGGTGTTATTGCCTATTATTTCAGCTGCTCTCTTGTAAACAAAGCATGGTCCATCTTTCACAGAGTGGTCACTAGGTTTGTTGATGGCTTTACAATTGGTGCATTTCAGTGGCGAAGTTTTATTGGGACATTCTTTGTAGAGGTGGCCGGCTTCTGCACAGTGGCTACATACCAGTTTTTGCCTTAGATATTTGACTGATGTGTGTCCGTATCGTAAACAGTTATAACATTTCAGGACTGGTACAAAATCTTTTGTCCTATGTGAGGACTACCCTAGAAAGACTCTTTCTTGAATAATTAATTGTTTTCCGATTCTGGGAGATAATGATCCAATTTCAGCAATCACGTGCCCTGGTTTTAGTGGAGTATTTGATCTTAATTTTACTGTAAGCATCCTCCTTCTCCATGATCTCATAAAGATTCATGTTGTAGATTTCATTAATTAGTCATCTTTCTGAATGGAGTTTTCTACATCAAATACTATCAAGGTGGGCCCATGAAGCTTGAGGGTCTCGAAGCCAAGACCAGTATCCACTTCGGTCCCGCAGGATTTTATATTTTCTAAGTCAGATTTTGTGGCTGTTTCAAGAATGATTCCTTTGTCCCCGATCTTGCAGATACTTTTGATCTTGACATTACCTAGCTTTGGTTTGATAATCTGAAGAATTTTGTGTTTCACTCCATCACTGTCAGCAATGTCACAGCCCTCTCCAGATTTAATGATGAGCATGTGTTTATGTTCAGGGATAATGATTTTGGGCATTTTTGCCACAGCTGCATATGATAATTGTCGGGTCCTTACAGGTGGGTCCACAGATATGGCTGTGGAAGTCTGAACATCCGAAGGTATGAGAGCAGGACTGTTGACAGCCGCAGTTAGTGTAGAGTTTGTCAACTGAAGTTGTTTGTTTGCGACTTTAAGTTGTTGATTTTCTATTATCAATGTTTAAGAGAGCGAGGTAGTTTTAAGGATCATATTGTTGTCACTGTTTAAGCAACACTCCACTTTACGTCTCAATAGAGGGATTATCTTGACACTGGGTATGTTATTGCTCAGAAAAGTGGGATGTTCCTTGTCATCTTCAGCATCCTCCCAGAGCAGGCGCCTCCATAGCCAGGTGGGAAGGAGCAGCAGTGCGTAGCACACGCTTCTTGATTAGACCAGGGTTCGAGCCCGTCACCACCAAATACGGAGCATCGGAAAGGTCAGGGAATGACCACCGCACCGGAGCAATATAGCCTTAGTTGCTAATGCTCCTAAAAACCAAATAACAACAACAACCTCCCAGAGCTTGTGAGGAGGACATTTCAAATGACCTATACATTTTTTCTTGGTTAGTACCACCTTCAGCAAAGTTTTGCATACCACGCTGGCTGGCATACCTATGACTATCACTGAAATGCCACCTTCTCCTCGCATTATTAAAAAATTCTGGTTTGGAGGTAACTGGATTACTTGGGTCTACTCCATAGTTATTATTAAGATTGCAACTATCATTTGCAGTGGAATTGTATCTGGATCTTGTGCTTCTCGTCATGAATTACTTCTGAAGTTATGTGCTTTTGAGATTTCAGAACTGTGTAGAGCAGCAGGACTGCCAGTATCTTTGCTTTCTTCTGCATTTGATAGAGAGTTGGATCCATCAATTTTACTAGAATACTCAGGCTCATTTGCCTTTCCTTTGGTTTTCATCACTTTGTATTGTGGAAATTTCTTATGTGCATACACTTTGCATGCTTGGCAAAGGTAGAGTTTCCTCTTTGCAAGTGGCAACTTTGATAGTTTATTGACACAGCAGGTCCCTAGGATAATCGAGCAGTTGACACATTGAACAGAGCGAAGCAAGCTTCCGACACTGACTGCATGTGGTCTTTTCGGCATTAGCACTTTTCTTCTGTATTGGACTTGGCATATTTAGGCAATAAAGAACTTTGACAAATTTGCATTGTGGAATAGTTTGTTTTTCTGATTTGGAGCAAGGGCTTTAAAGCAATTTGTTACAATGACTAGCAGATATATGCCAGCTTGTAGGTCATTAGAAGCAGGTCACTAGGGAGTTGATTCTTTAAGTAAATAAGGGATTTCAAACAATCGTCTTAAGTGCAGACCTTGAAAGGTTTCCAAGTGGATGGCTTTAGGTTGCCAGGTGGTAGAAGGTTAACTTTGTTATGATGGGACATTACTGATTAGTTGAATTATAACACACAGAAAATTTAAAATAAAACTTTACCTGTCACATGGAATAGCGTACTCGATCTGCCAATGAGTTCCTCATACTAGCAGGAATGTCCTGGTATATGATTCATCACGATAAACTGTTTTAAATTATACTTTTTATTTATTTTTTTTTATTTTATTTATTTTTTTTTTTTGCACTAAACACGGAGCAACAAACTGTGTAGTCACACTTTCCTACCCTATAGTTACAATATTCTGTCCAAGATAAATGTATGAATCCACCATTTTAATTTCTACTCTAACAATTATATCCCTTTTCTTATGTTTCTTATATGCCTTTCCACTCCTTAGGTGGCATACTTGTTAATCATTACTTTTGTTTTAGCCATATTCATCTTTAGTACGAAATCCTTACTAACTCTGCATAACTGATTAAGGTTTTCCTCTAATTCTTGAGAATTATCACAGTGTCAGCTGCAAATTGTAAATGGTTTAGGTACTCTCTATTTACATCGACTCCTTTCTGCGACCAGTCCAATCTTCTGAAAGCTTCCTCAAGGGCAGCAGTAAACAGCTTCGGAGATATTGTGTCTCCTTGTCGAACTCCTTTCTCGATTTTAAATTTGCTACTGTCTTTGTCTAGTCTAATAAAGGATGTAGCACTCTCATATATTTTCTTCAAAATCATAATATATGGAGTATCTATGCCTTGTCTTTCCAGTGCCCAAAACATTGCCTTATGCTGTATGGAGAATTGCCTTATTCTCCATTAGCTGTGATATTACATGAAGGTGATCCATTTTTTAGAATCCTGTACTAAAGCCAGCTTGCTCTTTCATTTGATTCTCATCAATTATTCTTTTTTATTCTGTTAGTGATGACTCTTGTGAACAACTTGTAGCTATGGGACAACAAGCTAATTGGTCTATAATTTCCAATTTCTGATTTGTCTCTTTTCTTATGCAACAAAATTATGATTGCTTTATTCCACTCCTTAGGTGTCACTCTTTTCCTAATGTATTTGTGAAAAGCCTTGCCAATTTCTGAGTCATGTCTCTTCCTCCCAATTTTAACAACTCTACAGTGACTTCACCTTCACTTGGGGCTTTTTGATTCTTCATTTTCTACTATGCATGTTCTGTCTCTTCAGGAAGGATATCGAGTATGTTGCATGTGTTGCAACATCCCTTGCTCCTTATATAATACTTTATAGTAGTCTTCTGCCTTTTCTGCCTTCTTGAGTTATGTCTTCTGCAATTTATAAGTACACCATCACTATTCTTCAGATTCAGTGTCATTTATCTTTCTGTATTACTGCTCATGACTGCTGATTTAAGTACTTTGTTTTCTCTTAATGCTTGTTCTAGTTTTCATGTGTTAAATCTTCGTATGTCCTCTCTGAGTCACCTTCTTTTGGCTTTGCATAACTCAGTATACTCAATTTTGTCTTTGTGAGTGTTTACCTTGCTCTTCATTTGTTGTCTTCAGTTTATCGTGACAAGTAGTTCTTGACTAATTTTTTCTTCTTTGGATTTCTTTTTATCTATAGGTTTTTTTGGCTTTATCATTTTTAGTTAAGTTGCTGTATTCCTCGTTAATATCTTGGTCCTGAAAGGTCTGCAGAAGCTCAATATTGTTCTTAAATTCCAGTACATACTGCTTTTTCTCCTCTTCTGTTATTTCAAAGACCTTCGTATTATTTACCCAAGTCAGTTTTTTCCTTTCTTTTCTTACATCTATATCAATTGTGCATCTTACTATTCTGTGATTACTTCCAGTGTTTACTTTATTCAGGATGGTAACACCATTCACAGGAGCAATATGGCCTTAGTTGCTAATGCTCCTAAAAACCAAAATAACAACAACAACACTGTTCACAGTATACAGGGCTGCGTTAATGCTACAGCTAAACTGGCCATGGCTGGGGAGCCTCACCCGAAGAAGGGCCTCATTTTCAGTGTAAATATTTTCTAAAGTAGTGATAAAAATTTCTAATAATAATAATAAACCCTGGGAGAAGCTAATAATAATAAACCCTGGGAAAATCAAATGACAAATTGAATTTCAAAATAATGAAATAATAGCCAAGATAAGAAAAGGAGTTAAGCAGGGATGTGCATTATTGCCATTACTATTTAACTTATACATGGAGGACACTCTAGAGAAAGTGAAGTGTAAAACCAAAGGAATAAAAATAGGAGGAGTACAGGTGCAATTCATGCATTTTTCAGATGATATAGCAGCACTAGCAGAAAATGAAGAAGAATTGAAAAACACAATAGAACTAATGGAAGAAGTTTTCTTAGAATATGGGTTCAAAATTAACACAAAAAGGACAAAAATAATAGTTGCCAGAAAAGAAAGTCAAATCAAAACAGACAAGACAGAAATAGATAACAAGAAAATTGAACAAGTAAGTTCATATGTATATCTTGGAAGCAACATACAAGAGGATGGCAAAAGCCATTTAGAAATAAAAAGGAGAATTGCTATAGTGAAAGAAGCTTTTAGGAAAAAGAAATCATTTATTGCAAGCAAGATAAACAAAGAAAATAGGAAGAGATTTATGAAAACCTATATATGGAGTATACTGCTGTATGGATGTGAAACATGGTCAATAACAGCAATAGACTGGAGAAGAATTGAAGCATTTGAGATGTTTTGCTGGAGAACATTGATGAAAATCAACTGGAGAGACAAAAAGATGAATGAAGAAGTCCTCAGAGTAGCTGAGGAACAAAGAGAAATTAAGAAAACCATAATAAAGAGGAAGATGCAGTTCCTATTACATCTCTAGAGACACAATTATTGGATAGTTAACATACAGCTTGAAGGGAAAAGAAGCAGAGGACTGCCACTTGATGACATGCACCGACTCTCAAGAATGAACTACTGGGAAGCAAAACGAAAAGCCCAAATTCGGGTTGAGTGGAGAAAAAAGATCTCTGTGGCGAGAGGGCTTGGGCCTTAGAATGATGATGATGAATAATAAACCAAGAAAATGTGTAATATAAAAACATTCTTTAACTTAATTCTTTAAGTGTTTAAATTTTATTCTTGTGCCTTTTATTGTACAATAAATAAGTTAAAAGTTTCTATTAAAATTGTTTTTTATTATTAATTTATTTTTAAATTCAAAAAACAAAATATTGTGTAATATATACACACACATATATATACAATGCTTTTTTTGAGACAGTACGCAACGGTATGGCATACCGGCACCTTTATTAACAGTGACGTGTGACATTTGGATGCTGTACACTTCGAAATTTGTAATATTCCGTAAATTTTTTCGCATGTTTACCTACTTTTCAAATAAGCTTAAAGTTATTTAACTAAATTTGCATCTAACTGTCTATTGTTAGGATATCTTCTATATAAAACTTTATAACCATTTTTAGAATTCTAAATTACTCAGTCGGACCTCTGTTTAACGAACTCCTTTTAGAACAATTTTTTTTTTTTTTTTAATCCCCTTGGAAATTACATTTAAAATAGTTTCAGTTGAGCAAAGAAAATTTTCATATAACAAACGGCTTAGGAGAGACTTAACTGCGTACACACTGTTCGCACTTCTGGCCTTCAGGCAATTTAGGAAATTAGTGCTGCCGCTATGCAAGAATTGAGAAGGCTAAAGGGATTACCATTCTACAACTTAGTGGTACCTGTAAAACCTATCCGACCACCTGTCCCAGATACGGAGAGGTCGTGCTGGTCAACAATGAGCAGATAAATGGATATTCCCAATTGGCCCTGGTTCACCTTCTGCAGTGGTGTCCAACCTTTTCTTATACAAGGGGCATATTCAAGTTAGAATTCTTTCGGGTTTTGGGACTGAGTGATTCTAAAAATATTAGTGTTACATTTTCCATATCTTGTTACATATAAAAGGAAGTTTCTGTTTTCATGTTACCATTTTTGATTGCCTGAATATATATAAAAAAATGCAAATTCCCAATACTTTTATGTGTAACAAATCTATGTCACTAATTTATTTTTTAGAGTTTATTAAAATTATAAAAATATGACTTTCTTTTGTTTTTCAAAAAAATACCTTACTTTTGCCTTTAAATGCTCACTTAATGAGAAATTTTTTTTTTTTTTTAATTAGCAAAATTTAAAATGGTGTTTCAATTCACTTTCTGCACAGGCCTAGGTTGGACACTGCTGGGAATCAACTGTAAGCATCCTGTTCAAGAATTAGGAAAGAGTGAGTTACTTTTACCCCGACAAATAATCATCTGTTGTTTCACGGAAGTGCGTTATCCACATTTTTCCATAAATTTTCCCTATCTCTGTTTACGTGGTCACAATAGCTGGATATCCGAATGACACCAACATTTTGGACAGTTTACAAAAAAAAAAAAGAAAGAAAAATTCAAATTTAAGAACTTGTGACAATATTGATGACGAAAGAAGAAAAATGATGACAACGAAGGTAGTAAACCTTCTAAACAAGAAATGTTGGCGTTTGGTGAGAATGAATTTAGAAAATTGTCAATTAGGCTTCAGTAAAATGAAAGAGATACAATTTGTCCATTTCGGGGAAACCTAATCGAAAATATGATTTTTGGAAAAATTGAAGAGCATTTGATGAAAGCTCTGAATACAATACCAATTTTATTGAATGAATGTGAATGAGGATTTTCACAAATGAATCTGATCGTCAGCCCAACCAGAGCTTCGTTGATGACAAACAATTTCTTCACTAATATTTCTTAAAATTGTAGACCCACCGGTGACACAATTCAATCCACCAAATATGTCGATTGGTGGCTGCTTCGGAAATGTCATTCAGCAACAGACACAAACAGTAAGAAGTCGGCATAGTGTGTTGGATGAGAACTCCATAAAAATTTGGAATATTCTATAAAAACTTTATTATGAAATTATTTTACGTATTTTTTTACTTATTACTTATTTTATAAACATTTACTTATTTTCTATATACTTGAATAATAAATTTATGCTTAGTAAACTGTGTAAATAAATTTAATTTGTTGTTCTGATTCCAAAAACATTACTACTAAGTAACAACATCAGGAAATAATTTTTTAGAGTACTGTACTTTTCGTGTCCTTTTAATTTTCAATTTTTCCTGATAGCAAAGAATGAGTACCGGAACCTATTTTTTTTTACAAAAAAAGCACTGTGTATATATATATATATATATATATACAGGGTGATTCACTACCAGTGCGACAAACTTGCAGGAGGTGTAGGGGGCACAATGACGAATAGGAATCACATAGCATTGCAGGGTCCGAAATGCCTTCGTCATGCAGTAGAGGACATTGAACGGGAGGTTGCGTGAACAGCGATCCCGCTGGAAGTCGGCATTTGCGAACCGTTTCTGTTGAAGAAACCAAGTAGCAAAAGTCCTCCGGAGTGGATAATCCGCAGGCTCCAATGATTGGACGCATTGCAGATGGTATGAACTCATTTGGTTTGTTGACAGTATCCTCCATACAGTGGATTGGGAAATACCCAATCGTTGGCCTATCACTCGAGTACTCATACTCGGATTGCCTTCTGCAAGACGTAGGACATTCTTCTCATTGTCTGGTGTCCTCGTCGTTCGCTCTCGATTCATGGTACCTCTCGTGAAACAACCAGTCTCATGTAACCTTCTGTGCACACGTGCGAAAATCGTATGATGAGGAGCACGCCTGTGCGGGAAACGTTCCTGGTACAAGCACAGCGCGCCCATTACAGTCCGCAGCTCCATACATGAGGTGCATGTCGGCCAGTTCAATGTTTGAATACTCGTCCATCCTACTGCCTCGGGAACCGGTTTGCAAATGCTGACTTCCAGCGGGATCACTGTTCACGCGACCTCCCGTTTAGCGTCCTCTACCACATGACAAAGGCATTTCGAACCCTGCAATGCTATGTGATTCTGATTTGTCTTTGTGCCCCCTACACCTCCTGCAAGTTTTTGTCGCACTGGTAGTGAATCACCCTGTATATATATTAAAGCAGCCTCAAATTTAAATATGGCCGGGGGCCTATTTCATCCTTAATCTGGCCCTGGCAATATATATTCTGTTAATGAAAATGAAGTTAATTTCATTAGTTGTTAATCCATTTGGGCTTTTCCATGATTTATTTTTTTTGAGACACCCTGTATAAAGAATTATATTATTATAATAACTATCATATGACTTATTTTTTAATAATACAGTCGATTCTGGTTATTTGGGACACATCGGGACTAGTGCATTTTGGCCCGATTAAGCGGCTGCCCCATTTATTCGAAGTTTCCCGTAAATAATTAAAAATACAATGAACCCCCGCTTTACAATTGGTTCATTGTACAATCAAAAATCACATTACGATGGACTCACCATAGTAAAGTACTATTCACTATACGATGTGTAGTAAGCACCGGTCATTGTGATCACGTTTGTGAATTGAATTTTAATTCTATTAAACAGCGATTCTAATTAGTGAAAATAGAAGGAATATTATCCACAGGCTATAAAAGTAAAGATATATTAAGCAAAAATTTACCCTTTATTATCTTACCAATTAAAAAATTAAATGATATGTGAAAATCAGAAGAATATACGTGATAATCGGAATAATTAATACATACTGTAATATGTACATACTAACTAGTTGACATTTCTGTTCACTGACATTTGTGGGTGGGGGTTAAAATTTAAAACAGCAAAAAGATAAGCAATCAATAACAAAGAACATGGCACACACAAATTGCAAGTAACATGATATGCGCAAGTAAGAACGGAATAACAAGTTACGAAGCTTTAACAATAGGAATAAAGAGAAGATTCTAAAAATAAATTTTTTATGTGATTGAAAATTCCATGGAAGTGTAAACACATTTCACCATAATAACCCACAGAATTCCAGCTGTCTGTAGTATCGCAATTTCAATAAGATAGAGTTTACCATCCATTTATGATGGTTGCTAACAGAAAAGCCTTTGTCTAACAGAAAAGCCCAATAAACAGGGGCTACTAATTGTTTGTATTGCTTTATGGTTGTGATCTCCAGAAATCCAACCGAACCACGTGGTACGGTCGCAGACAATCATAGGGTAATCTCCAGTGCTGCATTCTCCTGCCCAGATTAAACGGCATGTTGTCCCAATTAAGCGAAGGCTATTTTCTCGATTGGGTTCTGTTTTTTAAGATTTGCCCCAAACAGATGGCTGCCTCGATTAACCAGTGGCCCAAATAACTGGAATCCACTGACAACATGCCGTTTAATCAGGGCAGGAGACTGCAGCACTGGAGATTACCCTATGATTGTCTGTGACGGTACCACGTGGTTCGGTCGAAATTCTGGAGGTCACAACCATAAAACAAAACAATTAGCAGTCACCTGTTTATTGGGCTTTTCTGTTAGTGAAATCTATCATAAACGGACAGTAAACTCGATCTTACTGAATTTGCGATAACACCGACAGCTGGAATTCTGTGAGTTATTATGGTGAAATGTGTTTACACTTCCATGAAATCTTCAATCATATAAAAAAATTAATTTTCAGATCTTCTCTTCATCCCTATTTTTAAAGCTTTGTAACTCGTTACTCCGTTTTCACTTGCGCATATTGTGTTACTTGCAATTTGTGTGTGTGTGTGTGCCGTGTTCTTTGTTATTGATTGCTTATCTTTTTACTGTTTTAAATTTTAACTCCCCACAAATGTCAGTGAACAGAAATGTCAACTAGTTCATATGTACATATTACAGTACTTGGAAAATTAAATGCACAGGGCATAATCCTTATGGGTTTTGATAATTAACTATATAGTATCGGTGTACATACACCATAGTTAACCCATATATTTGAACTACGTAGTGCAGATGCCCTCTACGCTACATACGTAGTTCAAATATATGGGTTAACTATGGTGTATTTACACCGATACTATATAATATTACAGTACGTATTAATTATTCTGATTATCACGTATATTCTTCCGATTTTCATGTGTCATTTTTAATTGGTAAGGTAATAAAGTGTAAATTTGTGCTTAATATATCTTTGCTTTTATAGCCTGTGGATAATATTCCTCCTATTTTTGCTAATTAGAATCGCTGTTTAATAGAATTAAAATTAAATTCACAAATGTGATCGTAATGACCGGCACTTACTGCACATCATATAGTGAACGGTACTTTACTATGGTGACTCCATCGTAACGTGATTTGATTGTACAGTGAACTAATTGTAAAGGAGGGGGGGTACATTTTATTTTTAACTATTTATGTGAAACTTCGGATAATTGGGGCAGCCGCTTAATCGGGCCAAAATGCACTAGTCCCGATGTGTCCCAAATAACCAGAATGGACTGTATATATATATATGTAAAAATTTTTTAGTTAATTATAGTACCAACTAGATAAATTGGAGAATTTAGCATAAATTCTACTAGGGTGAAAACTATATTCATTAGTTCAAAGGGTCAAGTTTAGGTAACCTAAGTTGAACTTCTTTGTTGTACCCTCTAAATAAACACATATAATAAAATAAAGTAAAATAAAAATGAAATGAAATGAAATGAAATAGTAAAATTAATATGATAATACAGCTAATTATCGATATATGGATACATTAAATGGATTATATATTCACAGTAAATTGTCAGTATATTTGAACATAGAAAAACTGGCAAATGGCAAACAGAAACAGATAGCCTCAGCTAATTATTGATGGGATATATTGAGTGGAGCTAGCCCTAGTTAATGTTCCATTCAATGTATCCATATATCGATAATTAGCTATATTATCATTTTAATTTTACTATTTCATTTTATTTTTATTTTATTATATGTGTTTATTTATAGCAGGCCTGGGCAAACTTTTGGGCTGAAGGGCCACAATAGGAATTCAAAAAGAAGGTGGGCTGCACGTAAAATACTATTTTTAGATATATATTATTTGTTATCATGAAGAAGAAATATAACATAAAAAAATTATTCTCTAACAACCAAGAATTTAATGAGATGAATGGAACTGTTTTACATGTTTTAACATTTTTTTTAAATATCGGGTGTTAATTTTGTAGTTGAAATTCTTAAAACTGCTTGTAAATGTTCATCAGCGATGCTTGATCGTAAAGAATTTTTATTTAGATTCAATATGGAAAATGTTTGTTCACATATGTAGGTTGATCCAAAAATAACCAACATTTTTTGGGCAAAATCTTTAAGTTCGTCGAATTTGTCCGAATTAAGAGTATTGTAAAATTTACAGATTTCCTCACAACGGTGCAATTCCCTTAAATCGGTATCACACTGCAGATCTATAATCTGAAGTTGTGATTCACTCGGTGCACTATCAATTTCTATTGAAAATGCGTCGCACACTATTGCCAAACTTGTCTCAATTTTTTGGAAGTCGCCAAATCTTCGTGAAAAGTCGTCATTCAAAGCGTTGATAATTTCACAATATTTTTCAATTTTACTTTCTGGAATCTTCAGCAACTTCATGGTTGGAAAGTGGTCTACCTTGTTAATCAATAAATGTCGAAGGAACAACTGGAGTTTTAATTGAAATCCATTCAAACTTGAGTTTTAATTGAAATCCATTCAAACTTTTTACCATATCATGGGCGTATAAATTTTTCCCTTGTAACACGGTGTTGAAAGTATTTAAGTGTGTCACGATGTTCAGGGTAAACGCAGATTCATAAATCCAGTTATTATCAGTTAATTCGGGAAAGTCCATAATATTTTTCAGTTTTAAAAATAGAATGATGTCATCTTTAAGATCCCATACTCGCTGAAGAACTTTTCCTAAGCTAAACCATCGAATTTGGTTATGATAAGGAATATCTGTGTACTCGGATTCAATAATTTGAAGAAAATTAACGAATTATCTGTTTTTCAGGCTCCTCAATCGTATTCAATTTACTAGTTAATTTACTAATACAAGATGTGACATGTTCAACTTTTAACACATTTTTACATAATACTTGTTGATGTATAATACAATGAATTGTAATTAAATTATAATCAGCATAATTATCACAAATTTTATCCTGAATTTTCTTTAACTCTTCAACATTTTTACCTGTCAAACTTGGTGCTCCATCAGTTGTTACGCTTACCATTTTGTTCCATTGTAAATTATATCTTGTTAAGCATTTTTTAACTTTTTCAAATATATCAGCTCCCGTTGTTTGGTCTTTAAGAGATTCCATTGAAAGAAGCTCTTCAATAGTTTCAAAATTAGAGGTACATCCACATCTGAAAATTAATAACTGCGCAGTATTCTTTTGGTTGTTACTTTCGTCAAGAACTATCGAGTACCATGTTATGGATTCTAATACTGATAATAATTGTTCATTCAAATTTGTATCGATACTTTCAATTCGTCTTACTATGGTTCGCCGAGAGAAACTTATATTCTCAAATTTGTGTTTAATGTCAGGACATATAATTCCACAACCTTCAGTCATACATTCTTTAATATGAATTAGTCTTTAATTAACAACCTTCTTTAAATAACATTCTTTAATATGAGTTAGTCTCCATCAGAAAAAGACTCGTTGCTTTTTGCAATTATATGAGAAATAACGAAACTTGCCTCTACAGTAGCTTCTTGTTCCTTAGTTAGCCTCGTAAACACATTTTGTCGTCTAGATAAATTTTGAATCAATCCATCAGCAGTTTTCTTTCTCGCTTCTGGAGTTAAATCGACACCATATTCGGAATGTTTAGTAGTGAAATGTCTTTTAATATTGTACTCTTTCAATACTGAGACACTCTCCTGGCAGATGAGACAAATAGTCTCGTTATTTATGTTAGCAAAAAAATATTTTGTGTTCCACTCTTCATTGAAGACACGATGCTCTTGTTGAAATTTTTGTTTTTTATTAATTTTTAAAAGGGCGTAAATATTATTTTTATCACTACTGGCACCAAGATGATAACAGAAGTTAATGCAAAAAAACTAACTGCGGGATGACCGTCAGAGAAAACAGATTGGAACTGCGGCCGGTCAGCAGTCCTATCCTATTACACCGCCACCGCAGCTGAGCCGTTGTTGTCATCACCGGTTGTCTGTTACCGTAGTTTCACGCGGATAGTTTATAATTGCAAATTATACCATTATAAAAGCCCCCGTTGGCTCGCTCCGGTTCGTGCGCAATTTCAAATTCTATCTCAATTTGAACAATACAGAGATGATAAAACAATTTACAAGTCGACAAATTCTATAATGTATTACATATACAAATTTATTTTTAAAAAAGGCGTCGCAAAAGGCATAAGATAAGTAAACTTTTTTCGAAAATACAATTAAAGCTCGCGGGCCATGGTTTGCCCGGGCCTGATTTATAGGGTACAACAAAGAAGTCCAACTTAGGTTACCTAAACTTGGCCCTTTGAACTAATGAATATAGTTTTCACCCCTAATACTTTTATGCTAAATTCTAGTTGGTATTATAATTAACTAAAAAATTGTTATATACAGACACAATGTACAATCATAAATTTGATGGCATTAATCTGTTCTGCGACTCATTCTCTTTTTTTTTATTTCTTATATTCTTTTACATAACTTCTTATATATATGTATATCAAATTATACATATATTTGAATAATATTTAAAATAATTGGAAACTGAATCTTTCATAATAAAAATAAAAACAAAAAGGTACAGCAAACATCAGAGGCAACAAAAAGTATATTCCTCTACACAATGCTTGAAATATAACCATAGAAATAAATTAGAATAAGAATTAAAAATAAAAAAAATAATGCCAGCAGCATGGCAAGATAAGAGCAAAAATAACCAAAATTAAACATAACAATAAACCACAGGGTGGGAAGAGAGGGGTAACAAGAGTAAATATTGCAGCAGAAACTCTCTAAGATAATTTAGAACATCTAAATGTAAGGATGATAAAATAGATTAAATTTCGAAAGCCAATTAAATAAATTTAACGGTGCCCCCTCTGATGGGCTCCAGGTCCAAATTCATGTGAAATATACACTACAATAAAATAAAACAAAAAGAAGCCAAAAATAGACTGACCATTACGCCCCATTTATGTACCTTTTTATTTTTATTAAGAAAGATTCAGTTTCCAATTATTTTAAACGTTATTCAAATATATGTATAATTATATCACATGACAGTAGTGGGCGAATTGCTAACACTGCGCCTGTGCTGCCATCCATAGTTCATTACTTGTCTATATAATCTGGTTAAGATTACTTTTGTCAGTAGTGTGGCTTTCCACTGGAGTGTTCGTATCTGTCCTATTTTTTAATTTTCGCTACATCAGGACCACCGCTGTTCAAGTCCTCTGCATTGGCAGTTGATCTGGGGATTGGGTGGCGGACTGATCTTTCGATCGACTCGCCTTGGCGGCGATTTGTCTAGCTATCGAAATGCAGCGATTCTCTGACCATTATTGGCCTTGTGGTCCTCTGTTGAGATGTGGTGTAATTGTCAGTCTATTTTTGGTTTATTTTTGTTTTGTTTTATTGTAGTGGTTTACATCTCTGTTAGTGATATTTCACATAAATTTGGACCTGGTGCCCATCAGAGGGAGCGCCATTAAATTTATTTAATTGGCTTTCGAAATTTAATCGAGAGTTTCTGCTGCAGTATTTACTCTTGTTACCCCTCTCTTCCTACCCTGTGGTTTATCGTTATGTTTAATTTTGGTTTTTTTCACTCTTGTCTTGCCATGCTGCTGGCATTATTTTTATTTTTAATTCTTATTCTAATTTATTTCTATGGTTATATATATAACCATAGAAATAAATTTATATATAGATATATATATATATACACATACACACACACATGCACAGAATCGGATTATTAAAAGGTCGAAAACCACTGCATTAGTTTTTTCTTTTGGCCTAGGGCGCCATGAAAATATTACTGGGACGCTAAGCGTGTCGTGAACCGAGAAAGTTTGGGAACCTCTAGTTTACACCTAAACAGAATTTTGAACTGATGAGACATTTGAAAAGAAAAATATATAAGATGCTTATAAATTAGCAGGGAACATGGAATCCTACAGAAAGTACAGACTTGCCTGCATTCAGGTTACTAAAGGGGTTAGGTAAGCTAAAAGCAGATTATGAGAAGGCCTGAGCTAAGAGCATAAAGAAAAGTAACAATGAATTTTTTGCTTATGTGAACACTAGAAGGAAAGGGATGAACAACATTGGCCCACTACATATCAGTGGCATAACTATTGGTGAACCTGTTAAGCTTACTGACAAACTGAATTAATATTTTGTTCCTACATTCATACATGAAGTTTTTAAGGATGGAAATGCCAGAAGTACATCAAGTTAAAACTGGGAGTTAATTATTTTGTTATAACTGAGGAAAAAATGGAAGAGAAATTGCCAAAGCTAAAAGTAAATAAGGCACCTAGAGCTAATGGGATCTATCTGGTTATATTAAAAGAGCCAGTAAAAGAGGTAAGCGAACTCTTGGACATGATTATGAGAGCATCCTTGGATTCAGAGGATGTTCCTGTATATTGGAAGTGTGCAAATCTGTCTCCAATTCACAAAGGACAATGTGCACAATTATCGACTCATAATCCACATCTGTTTCATAGAAAAATTCAGTCAGTAGTTAAAGAAGTATTGCAAGATCATCTTTGACAGGAATGTAATTATATGGAAATCACGGCAGGAGTTTGTTAAGGAAGGGGATCCTCTCTAACCAATCTGATTAGCTACTATGATGCAGTAACAAAGGAACTGGATGCAAACAATAATTTTGACATCATATTTAGATTTCAGTAAAGCTTTTGACATTGTTCCACATAGTTCCACTGTTTTACAGATTGGAGCAGTGTGGCAGCTACTGATAAGGATAAAGGGATGGTAGAGTGGCAGAAGACAGTGGGTGGTTATAAATTGGTGCTGCTCTTCTTGGATGAATATTATTAATGGAGTGCTTCAGTGCCCCTTACTGTTTACAGTATTTATTAATGAAGGCATATCAAGCTTTTTCTCTAAGTTTGCAGATGATACAAAGGTTGTTAGGGTGATTAATGACAGGAATTAAGGCATACTACTTCAGTATAATATATACTTCAGCAAAACCTAGATAAATTAAACAGATGGGCTGAGAAGTGGAATTTGAGGTTTAACATTGATAAATGTAAGGTACTGCATATTGACAGCAGTAATCCTAGAATAAACATACTAATTAGGTGGTATTGCACTTAGAGTTGTGGAGAATGAAAGACACTTAATGATAATTGTACAGTCCGAAACGAAATTCTCTTAGCATTGCAGATAGGCTGGCAGAGCAGTTCATGAGGTTCTATTAATATCGGAACTTTGCTTAGCAGGGACAAGGAGGTGGTTATCCTGTTGTATAAAGGCCACTAGTCAGGCCATATCTTGAATAGTACATACAGTCAGTCCTTGTATAGCACACGTTTACACTACACAAATTCAATCATACACAATTTATAAATAGGGGGACAATGTCATATATAACATGAACCGAATTGCCTTATGCCCAATTCAGCTTTGTGTTTACAAGAAATGGCAATCGAATGCAGTGGAATCAGAACAGCTGAACTCAACACTTACTGCATAGTTTTACCCAGTTGCTACACTTGTGCTGCTTGTTTGTGTGTATCAAATGTGTCTCCTCATTTTTGTTCTTTTTATACTGTAATTGTGCTTTATTCCCTAAAAATGAGTAAAGTACTAGAAAATGGTATGAAAAGCAAGCATGATGATTGAAGATACTGCAGATTCAGAGAGTAAAAAAAAGCCAACACGGCAAACTACAGAACACTTGCCAGACAAATTAGTTTGCCGCTACTGTAGTTTCTCCCTGAATTCTCGGTAAACAAATAGTGCTTGTTATCAGTAGAAGTCGAGATTGACGTGTTGGTGTGACAGATGAAGTTAGGAAACCTTATTTCCTAACTTAACGTTTAAGGTTAAGAAATAACATAACCTAACTGCTGAGAACAACTAGAAAGAATGAAGAGAAAATAAAAGCAAATTTTATAGCAAGAACAACTCAAAGTGTAGCAAAAGACATTAGATCAAGACAAAAAGAATTGGAAGAGATGGACCATCTGTTATCTGTTTGAATAGAAGATCAAACAAAGAAAAGATCAGAAACAAGTTTGCTTACGATAAAAGCAAAAGCATTAGCAACATTTTATTATGTAAAAATCATAATAAAATACATATTTTAATTATGATTATTTATTGCATTTGATAATGTTTTGGTTACAAATGTGTGTTCAACCATGGATGGTTGGCACCTAACCCTATTTTTCCCGTAAGGCCTGTTATTTGTATTGCACGAGGGTTTCTAGGAACACATCTACCATGTTATATGAGGTCTGACTGTATACAGGTCTGGAATCCTTATTTAAAAAAAAATATGTGGCTCTCTTGGAACAGGTGCAGAGAAAAGCAATCAAATTAGTCAAGAACACAAAGGGAGCAGTTCTGTTACCACAAAAGACTTCTTTCTGCAAATTGCAGCTCTTAGAGGCTAGACACCTGTAAGGAGACCTGATTGAAGTGTTTGAGGCTTTAAATGGATTGAGTAACCTTACAGATGATGGTATTCTGACTTTTGAACATAAACCTAAATTGAAAAAAGGATGGCTGCAAAATAGATGTGCAAAAATTTGCTTTGAGACCTAGATAGTAATTCATTCTTGGAACTAACTGCCATCTGCAGACATACTACCCTGATGCCTCCGTTGCCGTAATAAAAATTCTGAAACTTCAACCCAACATTAATTTCCATTCAGCGTGGTTGTTCAACCATTGCCTCACTGTGAATTCCTTGTGAGATCACTTTCTATCATGCCATATTAAATTTTTAAGGTCTATGTATTCTCCACCCTTAAAACTATCTTTGAAATGGAGATGTAATAGTCACTAATAAGCAAGTCCAAATAAAGGAATGCACAGTGGTTACTCCAAATATCTCTCCTATGTCAAAATGTCTCTCCCATTGAGAGTTCTCTAAGTAAAGTGGGTAACTTATATGACCGAAAAATTAATGTAATCAGTAGTTAAAGAAGTAATATATAAAAATTTCAATGGCCATAATGAAGCCATAAGACAATCACAGAATGGATATGTTCAATTTCGGAGGATAATGGTAGAATCCAACATCAATTCTCTAAGTAGTGCAGACAGGCTCCAATGATGGCTTATGAAATATATCTGCGATAGACAGTTTATTAAAAAGAGGTGATTATCTCCTCATATAAAGCAGTGATTAGGCCACATCTACAATATTGGATACAGGTTTGGAAACCTTATTTTAAGATGTATGTAAATCTGTTGCAGTGGGCACAGAGAATACCAGTGAAGTTAGGTTTGGTGCACAAAAGGCAGAAAACATTCTGTAAATTGCAGCAAAACTGATCATCTGTGTGGAGATTTAATTAAAGTTTTTAAGGCCTTAAAAGAATTGAATAAACTACCTGTTGATTGCTTTGTTTCTCTTTCTCAAACAACATACACACATGCAAGGAGATACAAATTTAAACTGATAAAGGATGATTGAAGAATTGTGGAAATTTCCTGCAACCATCTTTACTCAGTTTAAATTTATGACCTCTCGTGTGTCCTGTGAGCAAGAGTAAGGATGTTATGTTCATTTAGCTTACTCATTCACAGATTCAAAGCCTTAAACACCTCAATCAAATGTCTTTGGAGATGCCTAGTATCAAGATGAGCAACTTGCAGAACTGAAGTATTCCTTAGTAAGAGTCCCTTATGTTCTCCTCACTAATCTTGTTGCTCTTCTCTATACCCATACCAACGAATCCACATCCTTCTTAAAATGAGACTTCTTAATTGTATGCAGTACTCAAGATGTGCCCTAACCATTGCCTTATACGCGTTGGATAATCACCTCCTTATCTCTACTGACAAAAAACACCATGAGCTCTACTACAACCCATCTGCACTTCTCAGTAATCTTCATGTGTAACTGCACTGTTATTCTCCAGTTCTTTTTCATTCACTAGACTGAGTGTGGCCACACAGTTAGCATATTATCCTGGGATTATTGCTGCCCATATGTGGTACTTTGCATTTTTCTATGTTAAACTTTACTTGTCACTTCTCAGCCCATCCACCTGATTTGTCTACTTTTTATAGCAGCAGCAGCATACCCTGATTACTATGATTAACAACCCTGCCAAACTTCGTATCATTATCATTATTCTCAGGACGGACTCTGGGTGTGGCAAGCCCATACTCACCAAACATGTGCAAACTTAGGTATTCAGACTGATATGCTTTTATCATTAATACATAAAGAAAACAACGGTGGGCCAACCACTGAACTTTGGGGGACTCTGCTAATAACATTAGTCCAAGTAGAGCAGCACCTATTTATAAATAACTTCTGGCTTGTACCACTCAACCCTTTCTTTATTCATATCAGTAACTTGCCCTTAATGCCACAATGCTTTAATTTGTATAGTTGTCTTTTATGTAGAACAGTTATTTTTTGTATCCAATTCCTTTGTTACTGCATCATAGTATCAATTCACAATCATTAAACAAATTACTTCTTTAACCAGTGACTCCATTATAGACTCATTAGATTGACATGAAGATGTCAATCTAATGAGTCTATAATTACTCACTTCACTTCTTGATCTCACTTTATGAATTGGAGATACATTTGAACATCTCCAGTCCACAGTGACCCCTCCCTGAATCCAAGGATGCTCTCAAAATCATGGCTAAAGGTTTGTTACAACTTTTGTGGCCTCTTAATATAATTGTGTATATCTCAATGGCCTCAGCTGCCTTATTCACTTTTAGCTACAACAATTTGTTTCCCTTTCCTGTCAGTTATCACAAAATGATATAGTTCTCTGTAATGTGATTTCTTCTGGCATCCCCCATCCCTAATAGTGCATCTACATTCATATTATCAAAATGTTTCTGTAGATGCAAAATATCTATTCAGTTTTTTCAGCAACCAGAGCAAGATCTTCCACAGAGCAGCAAAAATAATATGCAATGAAGACTTATTCTGCATTACTACTCTACATTATATGCTATTCTTATTTATCCATTAAATTAAATTAATAGTAAGAAATAACTACAAAAATTTTGAAAATGCTAATTTATGAAACATAAATTAAACATCCTTTTCACCTTAAAAAGCTATCACCATTATAATAAAACAAGTAAATGCTTGCTGTATAGATATATATGCCCCTTTTTTTATTTTATTTATTTTTTTTTTTTTTTGCTATCTGAAGGAGGACAGTGCTTTTGATACAAATTTCTGTTAATAAGCAATTCTTTATATTATTTCTTATATGTCTAAGGTAATATTTTCTCATATTACTTATTTAAAATATTAAAACAGAGATACAGAAGTCAAACAAGTGTCTCTTCTCAAAGTCAGCCACATTTAACACCTAGTCCTTTGAGTAGACTGCAGTCTGGTCATGCTGCTTCTATGTTGCAGAAACTGATAGCTGAAGCTGAAGTAAATCCTATGGTGTACACAGAAGAGGTATATTTTTGGTTCATTTTTTAAATGCAAAAAAATTCTTGTATTTATGGTATTCCTAATTTATAAATTCTCTTAACTATCTTTTACAGTGTTAATTCATTCTTTTTATTATTATTATTATTATTTAATTTAAGTATTAATGCATTTATATATGAAATCCACAAGCTCATTTTAAAATTTCACTAGTCAATAGCTAAAATGGTTTGGTAATAAAAGCAGTCAATTTCAATTAATATTAATGTGCTAAATAACCCCAGGGGCTCACATCTGGTGAGTATGGATTTGGCATACCCAGGGTCCTGAGCTGGATATCATCATTCTCCTCTTTCTTGGCGATTCCCTTCCCTTCCCTCTCTCTCTCTCTCTGGGTAATTCAGAAAATTTTTTTGGCTGCTGCAGCATAAGCTGCAGGCTTCCTTGCACCATATGGCTAATAAATAATAATAAATGTGAATATGACAGTTAAAATGGATTATTAGCTCTAGTTTTGATAGCTCTATACACGTCACTTTCGGTGCATTTTTGCTTGATTTTTTGGGAAATTTGACCTTGGGGTATAGTTTGAAAAAACCACAGTCATTGGTGATGAGTCACACTATTTCCTGTCTAGCTGTCAGTCAATATGAGCCATGCATCTGTCCATGCTACACTTGTTTTCGACTGAACAAAAACTTAAAATTCAGCATACCACATAAGTGTGTAAATAGTGTGGATAATTTTTATGTTTATGGTGAAGTGACATTTGCATCACAGAAACATGCCATTACTCAGATAATAAAAAATATATATATAAATCAGTTATTTCGCCTGCAAGGTTGAGGACCAAGACAAAAGCTGGAAACCTTATATTTGCTGCAGTACTTGTGCTTCTAATCTCTATAGCTGGTTAAATCGCAAAGGCCACTCGATGCCCTTTGCCATACCTATAAGGAGAGAGAGAGACCTTCAGATCATATAATGGACTGTTATTTTTGTGCTACCACCTCTTCAGCAGGTGATTTCCAAGAAGAAAAAGTGGACCTTAAGCTACCCAAATATACCATCTGAGAAACCTTCTGGCATCACACCATAAATTAGGCTGCAGTATATTGTTAAAAATACACTTTCTTCGCTAAGTGATGAGCACTTAGTTGATGAGCATGGCGAAATATTTCATCAGGACATCTTGGAAATGGAGAAGAGATACCATGGCAAATGAAACTCTGCAATGCTAACTGACTATTGCTGGACTGTGACAAAAGATGCTCCAGATGTGGGGTAAAACAACAGGTGAAGAAGAAGAAACATAAAATGTGAATCAAGTGATTTTATGTATTTTACTGATCAGTGTGATTTAATATTTTATTTTATTAACTAAAAATGTATCAATTCTTATTATTTTAAACTGATTTATAATTTTTTTTTATATAATATAACATGTTTTTCAATATAAGATATATTAGAACAGTACGGTGGATGTTCTTTATTTATCTCATTTTAGGCCTATGTAGCATGTTTTATAGAATATGAGACATGGCAGGTATTTTTAAAACTTGAGCAAAATAATTTTTTGATTTCTGAACTCCACACATGCAAAACAATAACAATACAGAAAAAAATACTTTCATCAGAGAAACAAAAAATATTGAAAATTTGTTGACCAGTGTTTTTGAACAAACTTATTGTGCGTGTGCAAAACATCTTATAATTCTAAAATCTTATTAAAAGTACACCACAAAATTTTTTATATGAATTCAAATCAGCTAGATAAGACTATTTTACACTAAAATTCCTACATATATATTTAATATAAATAGCACAGTGAGTGTGAGGTAGAAACTTGTAGATAGGCCCCTCGACGTGGGCACCTGTATGTGGTGAGGGGACCTCCCAGTGATTCTGCTGGTTTTCCAGATTAGCATCGCTGGGATCTAACGCCCATACCTTGGTTCCAGGGTTACATCATTGGAATCTGGCGTGTGCAGCCGTGCGCCGCGACCCATGGAATTCGGAAAGGGGGATCCTGGTGGTTGAGGGGCCCAGCCTTAATACACCACTTTGGCCCCTGCTTCGACAAGACAGGTGGTCCCGGACTGGCACGACTGGGATCAATCGGCGGGTGGTTCTTACTGCTAGGGTCAACTGCATTCCAATAAGTCTCCCTCCCTTTGGCCCTGGGACGGGATCAAGGCTTATTGGAAACGTGGGTATGGTGCTCCTAAGCGAACTTGGCGTCCCATTCATGTACGTAGTACCTGCTAGTTCACGAGTGAGCGTCCCCTCGTAGGGCTCCGTGGTGGGTGAGGTACTTAGGCCATCGGAAATTTTTATCTTACTCCTATGAGTAATTTAAATCCTTCTTCTTCTGTGGCCCTAACAAGGCCCCTACCTAATTGAGATGATAGCACGGATAATACCTCCATTAAAAGAGCCAGAACTGAGGACACACCACCATCAGTGACGCCACTCTTCCTCATTCTCCATTCCACTGGAGTGCAGTCAATTGGAAAGATGTTGCCCTTCTTTATCCAGAAAGGATTAGAAGGGTTGGCAGGTTCACCAAAATCCATTAAACGACTGCGTTCTGGCGACCTTTTGATTGAAGCTTCCAGCACCAAACAAGCAGCAAAAATCTTGAACTCTACATCCATAGGGGGAATACCTATCACCATAACCCCCCCCCACAAAACTCTGAATTCTTCATGTGGTGTTATATCAGAGTGGGACCTTCTTCATGTTTCTGAAGAAGAGATCTGCTCTGAATTAAAAGACCAAGGAGTGATAGCTGTCAAGGGAATATCGATACGAAAGAATGGGAATCTCGTCCCTACCCGAGTTCTTATCTTCACATTCAACACCCCACGGCCTCCAAGTTCCATCAAGGCAGGCTATCTAATCTGCCCAGTGAGGATTTACGTTCCAAACCCACTGAGGTGTTTTAGATGCCAAAAATACGGCCACTCACAAACATCTTGTCGTGGTAACCCTGCCTGTGCTCGATGTGGTGCTAAAGACCATGAGAGCAAGAAATGCTCAGCTTCAAAACCGGCCTGTGCCAACTGCCAAGGAGAGCACCCCGCCTATTCTGGAGCATGCCAGTGGTGGAAATGATGAAAAAGAAATCCAAAAATTAAAGACAGAGCTGAATATCTCCTACCCAGAGGCCAGAAAATGTATCTAACCAATAAATAGCGGGAAACCTCCTTATGCCCTTTTGGGCATAAGAAGGTTTCCCGATAGTGCACTTAGTGCTAAATGCACTATCGGTACACAAACTGAGATGACTGTACCACCAAGAGAGTCATTCACTCCGATTGCACACTATTTATTGAGTTCACAAAAGCCCACTAAAAAAACACAGTCAGCTGCCACTCCTATATCCGTACCTCCTAGTGCTCCACCACTACCAAAACCAAGTGGTAAAGAGCCACCAGTAATAACAGAAACAATGGATGTAGAGAACATGGAGGTTCTCTACATCCATTGTTTACCGGATGAATCAGTCTTGGAACTCTTTGCAGAGGAAGAAATGGACACGGGACAGCATCCATTCTTCCCCAAAAAAGATAAATCCAAGACTGACAAAAGTAAGCCCTCAGCACCTCGGAAGCCGCCTGATGGACCCACCATGCCAAAGTAATGGCTAAATTCCTACAATGGAATTGTCATGGATTCCGGCGAAATACAGATGCAATCAAGTCCCTCCTGCAAAAGCACGAGCCAGTTTACTTTTGCTTGCAGGAGACTTATCTAAAGGCAAATGATGATCCCACCATGCATAACATCGCAATTTTTCGTAAGGATAGAATTGCAGATGGTCCTGCTCGTGGAGGAATGGCTATCCTTGTGGGCAACTAGACCCCAGTTCAGCCATTGCTAGTTACAACCAGCATAGAGGCTGTTGCTATTCGCCTTACAGTGGGATTTTTATTAACCGTTTGCTCTATTTATTTGCCACCTGGGACTGACATCTCCCAGGAAGACCTTGATGATCTTATAACACAGTTGCCTCCCCCTTTCTTACTTCTCAAGGATTTTAATGGACATAACACCCTGTGGGGTAGTGCTAACATCAATGGAAGGGGACGAGTCATATAGCATATGCAAAATGACAATAACCTTTCCCTTCTAAATACTGGAACAAACACCTTCTTCCACATGCCTACCCGTATGTTTTCTGCAATTGATCTCTCTATCTGCTCCCCTTCTCTACTCCCTTCACTTACTTGGAAAGTGGAGGAGAACCCATATGGAAGTGATCACTTCCCTGTGATAACCTCGTTACACAGTGGGAGACCATGTCTTCCTTTCAGGTTACGACGGTGGAAGATTGATCAGGCTGACTGGCCTGCCTTCCACCATCAGGCAAATTTTGACTTCAGTACCGTCAGTCAGGAGCCTTTCAATGATGCGGTAACGTACATCACAGAAATTATTGTCAAAGCAGCTGCGAATGCCGTCCCAAAAACATCTCCCCGGTTTCCACCATTTCCCAAACCATGGTGGAATTCACAATGCACAGCAGCAAAAAAGGCACAAAACAAAGCCTGGGGGATATTCTGACAATATCCCACCACGGCCAACCTTATAGCCTTTAAACACGCACGAGCCAAAGCACGCTATATCCGCTGTCAGAGTCAAAAGGAATCGTGGATCCGTTTTACTTCATCAATTACTCAGTCCACTAGTACTAAATTGGTCTAGGACAAAATCCAGAAAATGAAGGGAAAATATACATCCCAATTCTTCAATCCTAGATTATAATGGATGCACTATTGCAGATCCAACTGCAATAGCCAATTCTCTTGGGGAAACATTTTCTAACATCTCTGCGACATCTTCGTATTCCCCAGAGTTCCTGGTCCTGAAACATAAAATCGAAAAACAGGCACTTAATTTGAAGTCTAAGAGCCTTTATCCCTACAATGGGGCATTCACTATACAGGAACTGAAAAGAGCCCTCACTCTTTCAAAGGCAAGTGCTGTTGGACTAGATGGCATCCATTATGAAATGATTAAGCATCTTCCACCAAAAGCTATGGATCACCTGCGCCTTCTATATAACAGAATCTTTATTGAAGAGCAGTTTCCGGATTCCTGGCGCAAAGCAATCATTCTTGCCTTTGCTAAGCCAGGAAAGGATCCAAAAGTCACTACTAATTATCATCCTATTGCTCTGACTAGCTGTCTGTGCAAAATCCTAGAGAGAATGGTTAACTTTCGTTTAATGTGGCATTTAGAATCGAATGACCTTCTCTCTAACATTCAGTGCGGCTTCTGACGGAACCGGTCCACTCTGGACCATCTTATTAGATTGGAAACATCCATCCGGGATTCTTTCCTAAAACGTGAACATTTGATGTCTGTATTCTTTGATGTGGAGAAAGCGTATGACACAACTTGAAGATTTGGCATCTTAAAAGATTTGCATAGCCTTGGTCTTAGAGGGCATCTCCCCATTTTTATTAAAAACTTTTTAGCCAATCGATCTTTCCAAGTTCGTGTGGAATCCTCACTCTCTCGTCCCTTCTGTCAAGAGGAGGGAAATACCACAAGGATCAGTATTAAGTGTCACGCTTTTCGCCATCAAAGTAAATTCCATCACCGAACAACTTCCTCCAACTGTAAAGAGTGCCCTCTATGTTGATGACTTTAGCATATTTTGTCAGTCATGCAACATGAGGGTTATAGAAAGACAACTGCAAAAAGCCATTGATCACCTAAATTCCTGAGCTCTATCTAATGGATTCAGGTTCTCACTGCAAAACACCATTTGTATACACTTTTGTCGTAAGCATAATCTTCATCCTGAACCTGAATTAAGGCTCAAACAAAATGCTATTCCAGTAGCAGTGGACACAAAATTCTTGGGACTCATATTTAATAAAAAGCTGACCATTCTGGATCACATCCATCAACTCCGCACAAAGTGCACAAGAGGCCTGAATATTCTGCGCTATCTCTCCTCTACATCTTGGGGTGCGGACTGATGCACCCTACTACGCATTTACCGTTCGCCTTTGTGATACAGATTAGATTACAGGTCTCTGGTATACAATTCGGCCAGAGATAGTGTACTTCGATGGCTGGATCCTGTCCATCATCAGCTCTCCATATCGCAATTGGAGCATATCGAACTTCTCCTGTCCAGAGCTTATATGTTGAAGCAAACGAACCACCGTTATCGCTTCAACGTAAGCAGTTGTCTCTAAAGTACGGTTTAAAACTGAAATCCCTGCCAGACCATCTTACGTGGCCATTCGTTTTTGAGCCACGATGGGAAAATTTGTACAACACCCGTAAGACTGCCAATCATCCTTTTGGTATTCATCTCCAAGAGCTACTCAAAGAACTTAAGATCAAGGTAGACAAGGTTGCCCAAACACCAAAGCAACCCCTTACACCCTGGAATGCTCATGTTCCAGTGTGTGACTTGTCCCTTAGAAATTGGGGAAAGTCGGACACTCCGTCATCTGTCTACCTGCAGCTTTATTCAGCACACCGAGCTAAACATTCTGACTTCGCACCAGTTTACACAGATGGCTCGAAGTCGGAATCGTGTGTAGGATCTGCTGCTGTCTTTACAGACACCACTACATCGGAACAGATTCCCTCTGAATGCAGCATATTTACTGCAGAGCTGCACACTATATTAGCCTTGGATCACATTAGTAAATGCCAATACCAACGGTTCATTTTATATTCCGACTCTCTCAGCGTGTTACAGGCTTTAATAACTGTGAGATATAATTCTCATCCAGTTCTGTCTTGCATTCAGCAGAAGATTCACTTCCTCCGTGAACGTGAATATGATATCCGCTTCTGCTGGATTCCCAGCCACATTGGGATTAGGAGAAATGATTTGGCTGACAAATCATTTCCCCTAATCAGCAATTAGGGGAAATGATTCGCAGCGAAATCAGCAATTCCCAATAATAATCGCTGCCTGTCAGTCCCCTATACAGACTACAGGCAAATAATACACCAAAAGATATACTCCCAATGGCAGGATTCGTGGAATAGACAGACTACAAATAAATTATATCGTATAAAGCCTGTGATTGAACCATGGCAGTCTAGTCTGTGCAGGAATCGTAAGGAGGAAGGTGTTCTAGCCCGGACCCGCATAGGACATAGTCATTTGACTCATTCGTATTTGCTGAGGGCTGATGATCCTTCTATGTGTGAGTCCTGTGGCACGATTTTATCAATCAGACACATTTTAATTGACTGTCCAGATTTTAGCAATATCCGTTTTACCGCTTTTAATCATCTGACTGAGCCGTATACACTCAGTCAGATTTTATCCGACAATGACCATGTGTCTGCTGTTTTTAGCTATTTTAAATCAATAAAGGTTTTTACTTGTATTTAAAATTTACATGTTATTGTTATTTCTTTATTGATTTATCTTTTCTACATTTTATACCTTTGTTATTTTATATCTTGACATGGTGACCTAAGTAATTAGGTCAGTAAAACTTAAAATTTTTATATATCACCTGGTTTTGCCGCATTATAGCCTTAGTTGCTAATGCGCCAATCAAATTTAAACCAAACCAAACTTTTAGATAGGTGTCAGTTGTAACCCAGAACCATTAGGGATCAATCATTTGAATAAAGCATGCAGTCCAGTAAAAATAATAACAAAAGGGACATGTTTTATAGAACCACATTATTATAGGGACTTATTATTTACAAACATACAGTGAATGAGAGAACTAATTACAGTTTAATTTTTAAATCAGAGATATAATGATAGTTCTGTTGCCACAGAGGCTGTATTAAACTTATTTTTTTAAGAGTGTGAAAAAAAAGCATTAACCTCATTTTTTGGAATACTAACTCAAAAAGCATACTAAACTTATTTCATAGATTTTAATTATTGGCAATTCAGGTTGGTGCCAACATAATAGGAATTATAGAAACCTGATATTGCTCTGATCTAAAGGGCAAAGAATTTCAATATGACAAACACAATGTGTTTGTCAAAAATACACATAGGTTCAATAAAGTTTATCCACTTAGTTGTAAAATACCAAAATGATATTATGGTTCTATAACATGATATAAAGAGTGGAACAACAAATCTGCAAGTTGTTGTGCTACAGACATGTGCTGCAACCTAGAGATATGTGAGTATTGTGATTAACTTCATACATAACTATAATGAGTAGCCAAATTAAAATATCTTTTATTATAGGAGACTTTAGTAATTTGTACGTAGTTAGCACTTCAATAGGACCTACAGCAGTCACTTCTTGGATTAACTGGGTGACTTCTCTGTATCAGCATGGCATACAGAGAACATATTACTAGAAGAATCGATATAGTAGTAGAGGCATGTGATGCAAGAAAGCAGGCCCCCGAGTGCCAAGCGATAGTTCCCAAGCAAGCTTTCTAGTGCGATTTTCTAGTGATTTTCCTAGGGCGAGTACTAGTGCTTAAATAATCCCTCCACCACTCGCAATGTTACTGCTTCCCTCGCTGAACAATGTCACTGCTAACCCCGCTTGCAACGTCACTGCTATCGCTAGCAACGTACTGCTCTCTTCTTCTGCTGATCGCTTGGTCACTGGTTGGCACCGCTCCTGCCTCCACGTGGCGGGGTCGGTAACCTGGGAGAAGGAATTCCCTCTTCCAGGGCTGAAAGGAGCAACGATGGATTGTGATGCATATCCACCGCTAGAGCCCATGGGTTCCAGACCTGTCAACTCTGATTCAGAGCATGACTTGAATAATCCGAAGAGACAGCGGACTGGAAAACAGAGTGCAGATATGCCAGCATTTCTAATAATGCACTCATTATCCACACAACCTGTAGGCAAGTTATCGCCGTTTCTAATACAGAAATGTTTAGAGTCGGTTGTTGGATCCCCTAAAATGGTGAAGCATCTTCAATCTGGAGACCTTTTAATTGAAACTTCAAAAACATCTCATTCAGAAAAATTGTTAAATTTAACAACATTCAACAGTATCCCAGTATCAGTTAACACCCCATAACACCCTGAACACGTCTAAAGGCGTTATCAGTGAATGGGACTTACTAACTGTTTCTGAAGAAGAAATTGTACAAGAACTTAGCAAACAAAAGGTGACACATGCTCAGAGAATAATGACCAAAAAAGATGGCAACCTAATTCCAACTAGGTCCATTATTTTGACGTTCAACACTCCGAATCTTCCATCCTCTGTCAAAGCAGGTTACTTAAACTGCAAGATTCGACCTTACAT
Source organism: Mastigoproctus giganteus (assembly GCF_048544385.1). Classification (NCBI taxonomy): domain Eukaryota; kingdom Metazoa; phylum Arthropoda; class Arachnida; order Uropygi; family Thelyphonidae; genus Mastigoproctus; species Mastigoproctus giganteus. The sequence continues at coordinate 176,585,609 of NC_143579.1, read as the reverse complement.
CGCGAATCCCATTCGCTGCTTTAAGTGGCAGAAGTACGGCCATGCACAGACTGCATGCAGAGGCAATGCTGTGTGTCCTATTTGTGGCTCCAAGGAGACTGTACAGCTTCCACTCCCACTTGCCCAAACTGTACAGGAAGCCATCCTGCATTTTCTAAAGCGTGGGACCTTTGGAAAACAGGGAGAAAAATCCAGAAGTATAAAGTGGAGCATAAAGTCACATACCCTGAAGCAAGAAAGCAAATAATGCTAACCATGCCTAGCCGATCATATGTGGTGGTCATTCCCTGACCTTTCTGCATCCTCTCTATTTGGTAGTCACGGGTTCGAACCCCGGTCTAATTAAAAAGCGTGGTGTGTTTCATACAGTTTGCGATTGTTGTGATGGCTGATGTGAGGAAGCAATGTGCATGCATCAAGTTTTGTTTCCTTCTTAACAATACAGCAGCAGAAACCCATAGGAATTTGAACCATGCTTTTGGTGACAATACTTTTAGGCCAGACACAGACCTACTACTTGGTCTGTGTCTGGCCTAAAGTTGGTGACCCTATTGTTAGGGGAAACGGGGAACATGGTATTTAAAAGGATAGGTGGAACAGGACCAGGGTATGTCTGCCAGGGGCTAAGGTTGATGACATTGTAGAGTGGATATCATCTTTTAAGGACACAAAAGGTGATATTGTTGTGCATGTTGGCACTAATGATGTAGTTCACTAATGAACGGCAGAATTACTTAACAAATACAGGTCACTGATGAAAAAAAGCCATGAATTAGGGTTGAATTTGAAAGTGTCTGTAATTCTGCCCAGACAAGATAGGAGGGAGTTTCTGATGCGCTTGCACTATATTTATACATAGGAGGGAGTATATGATGCGAGCCTTGTCGATCAATTTCGCCCTCGAAAGATGGTGCAAGGCTCAAGGGGTAGAATTTTTTTCAGCCTGGTCTGTACTTGTTAACAGGAGAGACTGCTTCTACAGGGATGGGATACACACAAATAGAAAGGGTGCAAGTATATTTGTTGATCCTATCAAGGCAGGTGAGTTGGAAAACTGCTAGTTTGGAGGGGGGGGGATACAAGGACTAATAGATTAACATAGCCATTGGCAGAGGTGAAAGTGATTTTTGCACTGCTTCTATTGGAATGAGCAGCAGCCTGGAAACAAGGTGCAGGGTATTTAAGGGACTGCTGGGAGTCATTGCGGTACAAGTAAATATATGGGCTGTGTTAGGGTAGCTAAAAATAAGAACAGTTCATGTACACTTGCATGAACACCAATGCTAGGAGTTTAGTAAATAAATTTGATGAATTTGAGACATTAGTCAAAATGGCAGATATTGTTGGGATATCACAGACATGGTGTCACAGATATAAGGAATGCAGAATTTGGTGAGTACAATGTGTACAAAGGGGATAGCCAGGATAGGAAGAGAGGAGGGGTTGTGCTATTAGTTAAGAAGCACATAAAATCAAAGGAAGTGCACACATTTGACATAAGTAGAAAGTACGGTGTTGGGTTAGTTTGATGTGACATAAGCACTGGGAAAGCAAAATTTACAGTATGAGTGGTTATAGGCCTAATGACTCTGATGAGTATAATGAAAAACTGTACAGAGAAACAGAGGTCATCAGTTAATCAGATTGTCTTATAATGGGGATTTTAATTTCCAAGACATTGACTGGAACTTGTGGGTTGGTCACTCGCACACTATCAAATCTTTTGTGGATTTATTGGACGATTGTTTTCTATAGCAGCATGTTCGGGAGGCAACTAGAGGGAGTAATACTCTTGATCTGATTATTCAGTAGTGATTCTTCATACATTAAGAATCTGCAGATAAAGGAACCACTAGGTGGCAGTCATCACAGTGTGCTGAAGTGGGATTTACTCAAAGAGGTAACTACCATCAGGGGTAACGGGAAGGGTTTTTGCTTTCGTAAAGGCGACTACGGTGGTCTGAGACGGTATTTAAATTCTATACGGTGGGACCAACTGATGATGTTACCAACAGCAAATTCAAAATGGGAAGGATTCAAAGAATTAATCTTGGAAGCTATTAGACTTTACATACCAACTAAGAAATATTGTTCAAGGTTTAGGCCTAAATGGATGTTGGATGAACTAATGAAACATATGGCAGAGAAGAAAAATGCATGGGATACATATAAATTAATGGGTGACATGGAAGCATATGATAGATATATAAGCTGGTCTGTAACCAAGTCACAAAGGAGATTATGCAGGCAAAGGCAGATTATGAGAAATCCTTGGCAAAGGATGCAAAGAAAAACAACAAAGAATTCTTTACCTATGTAAACTCTAGAAGGAAAGGCATGAATCAGATTTTTCCCCCTGGATATTGATGGTTCAACTGTTGATGATCCTGCTCAGATGGCTAACAAACTAAATGAGTATTCTGCATCTATATTCACCCATGAGGAGTTATTCAGGGAGGGGAATGCCAGATGTGAGTTAAACGCTGGCAGTGAGCTAGATGATTCTGTAATAACTCAGAGAAAAGTGGAGGAGAAATTGTTGAAGATAAACATTAAAAAGGCACCCGGGATGGATGGGATCTATCCAGTTATATTAAAGGACGCAGCAAAGGAAGTAAGCAACCCCTTAGGCATAATTATGAGAGCTTCTTTGGACTCAGGGGAGGTACCCATGGACTGGAGATGTGCAAATGTAAATCCAATTCACAAAGGAGGATCAAAGTGCGACACAAGTAATTATAGACCTGTTAGTTTAACTTCTGTTCCAGGAAAATTAATGGAGGCACTGGTTAAAGAAACACTGCAGGATCATCTATACAAGACTTCAGTTATAGCTCGGACACAGAATGATTTTGTTAAGGGAAAGTCTTGCCTGACCAATTTTTTTTTTTTTTTTTTTTTTATGAAACCCCCAAACACGAAAGGTATCAAAAGCTATAGTACTTAGCACCATGCATGGGTTGAAGGAGAAATATGGGGGGAGGGGGATGCTGGAAACTTTGCTCTAGAGACTAAACATGGGTTGATTGGATACTATGATGTGGTCACAAAGGAACTGAATACAGGAAATAACTTCGATATCATATATTTGGATCTTAGAAAGGCTTTTGATACTGTTGCACATGGAAGACTGCTGAACAAATTGGAACAGTGTGGCAGTGGAGGCAAATTGCTGCTATGGATAAAGGGATGGTTGAGTGGGAGAAGACAGAGTGGTAATCAATGGACACTACTCATCATGGACTAATGTTATCAGTGGAGTCCCTCAGGGTTCAGTGCTGGATCCACTGTCGTTTTCTGTATTTATAAATGATATTGTTGAAGTTATATCAAGCTTAATGTACAAGTTTGCAGACGATATGAAGGTTGGCAGGGTTGTTAAGGACACTAATGATAGTATGCTGCTGCAACAGGATCTAGAAAAGTTGAGCAGATGGGCTGAGAGGTGGCAAATGAAGTTTAACATTGACAAATGTAAAGTACTACATATGGGAAGCAGTAACCCCACAGTGATGTATCAACTCTGTGGCACTACACTGACATTGGTAGAGAACGAAAAGGACCTGGGGGTAATAGTGCAGGCAGATATGAAGTTTTCAGAGCAGTGCAGACGGTTTGCAAGAGTAGCTCATAGTGTCTTGTCAATGATATACAGGAATTTTTCTAGCAGGGATAAGGAGGTGATTATCCCCTTGTATAAGGCAATGGTCAGGCCACACCTTGAGTACTGTATTCAGGTCTGGAGGCCTCATTTTAAGAAGAATGTAGGGGTGTTGGAACGAGTACAGAGAAGGTCAACAAGATTAGTGAATGGAACAAAGGGTTGCTCTTACAAAAAAAAGGCTTAAATTTTGCAAATTACAGTGTCTGGAGACTAGGCACCTGTGAGGTGATCTGATTGCGGTGTATAAAGCCTTGAATGGTTTGAGCATGCTCAATGCTGATGGGATTCTTCCTCTTGCTCAGAATAATCACCTGAGAGGGCATAAATTCAAATTGAGGAAAGACAGATGTAGGATATATGTGTGGAAGTTTGCCTTTAGCCAGCGGAACAGACTTCCATCCTTTGTTGTGGAAGCCGATAGCCTAAATAAATTAAAGCTGAGCTGGACAGGTATTTTGAACGAATGGAGGGGTGAAATGGGAGCAATTTTTTTTTTTTTTGGCTGATGCTGCATAAGCTTGCTTTCTTGCATCCTATGCCTCAACTAATGCTAATGCTAATTTTCAGAAACTTCTTTTCATTCCTATTTACGTATTGCAATGATGAAGGGAAAGCTGCTAACGAAAAGTGCAAGTGGTGGCAGTGCCAGGAATCGAAACAAAATTGATTTAGAAATGAAGATGATTAAGAAGTACGAAGCAGGACAAAGTTTGTCATCTACTGCAATGGATCCCCCAGAGGCTCACATCTGGTGAGTATGGGCTTGGCACACCCAGGGTCCTGAGCTGGATATCATCATCCGTCTCTTCTTGGTGATTCCCTTCTACTTTTGTCTCTCTCTCTCTCTCTCTCTCTGTAACTCGGGAATTTTTTATTTTTTTTTTTTTTTGGCTGGTGCAGCATAAGCCTCAGGCTTCCTTGCACCATATAGCTAATAATAATAATAACTACTGGTTTAACCATTTTAAAAACGATAGAATGTCGTTTGATGATGACGATCGCTCTGGGCGTGTATTATTGAGCGCCACCCTGAAAAAAATGTTGCAGAAGTTTTGGTGGTGATCCGTGAAGACCGCAGGTGGACCATCCACAACATATGTAGTATTGTAGGACTATCATAAGGTACATGTCAGATAAGTTTAACATGAGAAGGATTGCAGCCAAGTTCATGCCCCGGTTACCGAGTGAAGCCCAAAAGCAGCATCGCATGGAAGTTAGCAGAGATCTTCAAAAACGGGCCAGGAGTGATCAAAACTTCCTTTCTACGGTCGTCACTGGTGATGAGAGTTGAGTATATGGGTATGACCCAAAAATGAAGCAACAATCATTCCAGTGGAAGAGCCCATCTTCGCCCCGACCAAAGGAAGTCCGACAAGCGAGGAGCAATGTGAAGTCCGTACCGATCTGTTTTTTGGATATTGATGGGATTATCCATAAGGAATTCATTGCTCCTGGCCAGCCTATGAATGCAAAGTTCTACTATGATGTCCTGAAGCAGTTAAGGGAAGTCGTCAGGAGGAAACGTCCAGAGAAGTGGAACACAAAGAACTAGGTCCTTCATTGCGATAACATGCCGGTCCACATATTGAAGATTTGGTAGCGTAGAGGATATCCAAACCGAATCACAGGCGGTGTTGAACATTATGACAAAGAAGGATTTCAGGAAGCATCCAGACTCAGGATGAGTCTAATTTATTTTATAAATACATTTTGGGTAGCACCTCATATTTTGATTGTGAATTACAGAAATACTATGTGAAGAAATTTACAGTATAATTAAAGATATGCAAAAGAATATTGATTAATAAGATTTGTATGAATTGTAATAGCATCCTGCATACAGTGCTCAAATCTCATATGAAAAGAAAATGATCTGTATAAAAGTGATACATAAAGAATAATAATAAAAATCTGTATATTTTCTATAAATTAACTACAGAAGTACCCCATGATAAAATTGTGGGATATTTGTTTAATTTATTCATCAGAAAATAAAATTATTCACTTGAAGTAAAGAATAGTTTTATTTTATATTTTAAAAGCATTCTTACATATACTGAATAGCAACTCACAACAAACAACTTCACTCTCACTAACTTGACAGGAATTTTCACCAAAGATTGGAAAATTTCAAATTAGGCATAGCATACTTTTAACAGATTAGTCATTAAATTATAGATGATATACAGGTTAATGCAAATGCATCATTTTAGTAGCAGAAAACTACTGCATACAATAGTCTTCTCCATTGGTGAAGCATTACTTATTCGAATTGGTACAATATCATGGCAACTCATTGTGGGGTATTCACAATATGAGATATACTTAAATGATGCCAATTCTTAGTTACTTCAGCAGTTTGCTGCATACTAAAGTTTTGTATTTGCACTAACCTGTACATCAGTTAACTTCTATGCAATCCGAGGCTTTAGCCCAATAATGCTTCTAGATTATAGATCTTATTTTGTAGACACAATTTCTTTAAAAATAATACAAAACTGTTTCCAACTTGTGGAAACAAACAAACAAAAAAAAAAAACCCAATAATAATAAAAAGAAACTACATATATAGGACAAGATATAGTCCTGTTTTTATTAATTCAAACAAGCTATTCTTTTGAAAATTTGAAAACAGCTAAAGCTAAATACAGGTTGGTTCATAAATAAACAGTAACAAAGTTTTCAAAATTAACTTGTGTGAGTGGAAAGGCAAGTAATCTTGAACTGTAAACAAAGATGCAATTTGAATTTCATGGCAATGTCGGCTTTTTGGTTACAAAAGCATAAAGACAACAGATATAACGTTGAAATTAATATCATTTATTAAACAAATACTGGGAAGCAAAGCACGTACACATTATTCTATGTATTCATTTTGTTTTGGAAATTATCAATATTTTTCATTTCTGCTATCATTCTTTCCAACTCACTTATGCACTATGGTAAAAGGGTGGACTATGACACTGAAGCCAGCTGTCACTATTTCAGCTCCTAATTACTCAAAAATTGTTTTTCATGAAGATATCTCTTCACATGTCAAAATAGAAGAAATTCAGATGGAGCCAATTTCACCCTTCATTCAGATGAAAACTGCAGACCTAGCTTGGAGAGTTTTTCCCTCATCCTACATATAGGTTTATTAAGTGTTTAGCAATATCTTTCCTTATTTATAATCTAAACCTTTATATAAAAATCAATCAAAATTGGGCCTTCTCTGTCCCAAAGCACTGTGGCAATAATTTTTTTGTAATGATATTGTAATTCAAGGATTTTCTTCACTGTCATTTAGAATAAAGGTCATAATGGAAGATCCAAATCTAATCACTTGTTATCAGGGCTTTAATAAAATCTCCTTGAAAGTTACTGTGCTCCTAAAACAGGTCTTGGCAGTGCTGAAGAAATTCATTCCTCTTGTTAACCCAGTAGCAGTGGCTCAGTACACACTGAGTCACAAAGGATGCATGCAATGTTACCTAGCGCCACAAGTCCATACTGTACATAGTTCCTGCAACATTCAAATTTTGGGAACATTTGGGTAGCACCTCATATATTATTATTTATGTCTTTCAAATTTATTTTTAATTATTTTTGATACTTTGGATACCCCCTGATATTTTATTACTGACTAGAAAATATTTGCAAAAAATTGTGTGCCATGATTAATATATAGTACATATATTTCTGAAATTAACTTTTTTCAGATAGAAGGAACATCACAGGAACAACAATTGCATGGTGTGGCAGCCTGCCAGACAGATGACGTACTTCACAAAAATTGGCTCAGTATGTAGAATTTAATTTATAAATTTAAAATTTCAGTTAGTCACCCAATTTTATAGATCTCTGTATACTTTTTCTTAGATAACACACATAAAGGGACATAAATTTAAATTGAAAAAAAAAGTTTGTACAGAATAGTTGTTGATATAATGTTTAACGACACAAGGGTTACTGAAGCCACATTGTGTCTGTCTTAGTTTATTTAATATATTATAGATATTTAATATTCATGTGTATAGACAAATATGCTTCAAGTATATTAAGAGTTCTTCTATGTTGGCATGAAGTCTAAGGAAATTTGTTAAAATCTAAGCTTCATGCAGCCTTCAGAATGCCTGGAAGGTGCTAGATGGATGAATAAAGTGGACAGTCTACCAGAAAGTAACAGACTGCGAGTTGAGTGTGACAGGATGTGCACTGTAGTGAATTTTCTCCCAATAATAAATACAGCTGTGTAAGATGATTGTGCCCAATTCTCAGTCTTGCCAATGCCACTTCTTTTCTTCTGATCCATCTGAACCCTGATAGCTACAACTTTGGATCTTGTTTTATCTGGTAAAGTTTGTTGCTAGACCACTTATGGTAATGTGCCTTGTGAATTATATGCTTTTAATCCATATAAGGAACCAGAAGGTGAGTGATATGCGCTTGAAAATTTAGCTTGCTATCTATTATCAGGCACAAAAAATCTGATGCGTTTCTAGTAGTCTCAGACTGTTGTTTAGCTGTAGTTCAGTATGGGGTGGAAAGTAAATCGCCTACAAAGGAGAGTGGTGGTAGATTTCTGTTCTGCTAGTTGATATCCATTGCTTGAGGTCCAGGATTCAATTCTGTTTATGGCAAGTTGGAGTTGACGTTCAATGATGTTCATGCTTTGCAACTGGCAGGAGATGGGGAGGCCATCCACATACAAGTAAGCCTCGGCAGTTTTGGGGATGTCTCGAATCATGTTGTTGACTTGGATTGTGAATAAAGTTGCACTGAGTATAAATCCTGTTGTATTCTGTCCTGAATATGGGGTATAAGCAAGATACTTTGATAGCAGACCTGAAAAGAGTGTAGGCAAAGAAAATTCTGAAATATCTGAGGTGTATAACCCCTTTGTCCTAGATGGTAAAGGTCCATAATAACATCATCTCTCTAGGTAGGGTAAATGCCTTTTCAATATGATTCGATGCTGTTTCATGACAAAGCCATTGTGAATATTTGATTCAGCTTTGAGGAGTACATCAAGAGCAAATCTGTTCTTATGAAAGCCATACTGATGATCTGATAAAAGATTCTCTGATTCTAAGATTCCTGTAAGCCTCGTATATACCATTCTCTCAAAAAATTTTCCCATGCAGCTTGTAAGAGATATTGTTCTATAATTTTAAACCAAGGAAGGGTCTTTGCCTGGTTTTAGTATGGCAAGAATGAAAGAATGGTGCCTCGAAAGAGGATAAAATTTTTCTGAGATCTCTTTATAGAAAACCAGCAGAGTACATAAGTCCTCTTCAAGTAATTGTTTTAGCATAATGCACTGAATGTCATCTGGGCCGGCAGCACTACTTGAAAATTTATTTAAAGATTCCTTAAGTTCTGTTGAGTTAAATTAAATAGTTTGTTGTATAGAAGTGAGGAACGTGTGAAATTAATTTTGTGATATTCTGCATCTGTCTTGATGTGCTGAAAGGTGACAGAGTAAGAAGTGCAAGCAGGTTTTGTAGAGAATGATTCTTTAGCATTAGTTGAGGCATATGATGCAAGAAAGCAAAACAAACTTATACAGCATCAGCCAAAAAAAAAAAAAAAAAAACCTTCCTATTTCACCCATCCAGTCACTCAAAATGTTTGTCTAGTTCTGCTTTAAATTTATTTAAGCTATCAACTTCCACAACAACAGATGGAAGTCTGTTCCAGCAATCAACTACCCGGTGGCTAAAGGCAAATTTCTGCACATCTATTCTACAACTGTCATTCCTCAATTTGAATCTATGCCCCCTCAGGTTCTTAGTCCGAGCAAGCAAAAGTATCCTGTCATGTCAGCCTGCTCAAACCATTCAAGGCCTTATATACCTCAATCAGATCACCTCGCAGGTGCCTAGTCTCCAGATGCTGCAACTTGCAGAACTTAAGCCTTTCTTCATAAGTGCACCCCTTTGTTCCTCTCACCAGTCTTGTTACCCTTCTCTGTAGTCGTTCTAACAACTCTGCATCCTTCCTAAAATTAGGCCTCCAGACCTGTATGCTACAAGGCCACACCACAAGGTGTGGCCTTGCCTTATACCAAGGGTTAATCACCTCCCTGTCTCTGCTAGCAAAATTCCTATATAACATTGATATAAATATCATAAATGTAAAAGTATATGATATTCTGTTAAGGCATTGCCAATTTTTTTAGGTGTAGACAGATATATCCCATTCCAGCAGAGTATTGGAGAGAATGGTCAAAAGAATTTTCCATTTAGCACTTGTATTCTTCTCCAGATGAACTGGGGGTCAGAGTCTTTGGTGATAGTGAGCATATATGATTCAGGAGTCACGTTTGGCTTTTTGCCTAATCTGCCTTGATTTGGCTTTAATTTTATATCCGATTAGATTACTGGTGGTAGAAAACTTGCAAAATTGTTCCAAGCACAGTTTTTCTCATGTTCTGCATCAGAGCAATCTGTATTCCACCAGTTGTTTTGGTGGGAGTACTTATGAGGTCATGATTTCGGAATGGAACCTTTAGCTGCAGTTAGTATCTGATTGGTAATGGAAGTAGTTACATTGTCAGTGGGTCATTGAACATAACTCCTACCTAACTGTAACTGTGTATAGTAGCTGTCCCAGTTTGCCTTGTTGAACTTCCAAGTGGATCGTTGCTCGAGAGGTGGAGTTACCTCTTGTTCATTTTTGTAGTGAACAAATGATTGGAAAGTGATTGCTGTTTAGAGGATTGTTTATCACTGATCATCTCATACTTGGAAAAATTGATGGTGAACACACTGTCTATTGCAAGGGTAGATCCTGTAGGTAGGTGAATATAAGTGGGAGATCCAGTTTAATATGATTAGGTTGTTATTTTCATGAAAGTTTCGATCAAATTGCCCCTTGTGTTCATCATAGGTGATGCCCATAATGGATAGTGGCCATTGAAATCACCACAAAGATGGTTTGGAGATGGGAGTTGTATAATAAGATTCTCAAGTAATGTATTGGAAAATGGTTGAGAAGGTGGAATATAAAAAGAAAAGGAAAGCAACGAGTTGGATCAGAAAATTAAAATAATAAGGATGTATGAAAATGGTGAAACATTAACAAGTATCATGCAGAATTCAGATTTGTCAGTGGCAACGGTGAACACAATTATAAAGCAGAACGACAGAATACCAGAAGCGGTGAAGCGATCGGCACCAATGAAGTCAACTATAATAACTAAATTTTTATAGTTTTTACAGTACAATAAATGTGTTTTTTCTTCCTTTTATGTTTTCTTTTCTTATCTGCCACTCTGGCTAATTCACCGCTGTTCTCAGATAAAGTTTTTAATTGAACTAATTAAAAATATATAACTATTTTTCTTCATTCTTCTGAGGATGTTATGGGGATTTTGTAATTTTGGCATATCAGGGATATAGTAGCAATATTTTATTATTCATTCCCGAGTTACATGAAACTTGACTTACATAAGAAGTTCTGGGACGTATGTCGCGGACCTACTGTATTTTTGAATTAATGGGAAATCGATTATCCAGGAATTTTTTTTTTTTTGCCATCCATCCCGGAAAATCAAGAGTCTACTGTATATGATATCAAAATTATTTTTTGCATCCATTTCCTTTGTGACCACATCGTAATATCCAATCATATTGGTCAGACAAGACTTCCCCTTAACAAACCCATGCTATATCTGAACTATTACTGAATTCTTGTCTAGGTGATCCTGAATTACTTCTTTAACCAATGACTCCATTATATTCCCCATAACAGAAGTTAAACTAACAGGTCTATAATTATTTGTGTCATCCTCTGTCTTTGTGAATTAGGTATACATTTGCACATCTCCAGTCCATGGGGACCTTCCTTGAATATATTTACATATATTTACAGTGGAATGAATAAAGAAGTACGTGCAAAATCAGGAATAATGTTATTTATCCATAAATCTCTTCAAAATAATATTTTGTACTCTAAATATTGGAATGACAGAATCCTAGAAGTAAGGCTGAAAATAAGTAGAGGATATCTCACAATTATTGGCTGCTATGGCCCTGAGGAAGGTGAAGTAGAAGACAACGATCAGTTTTATTTACAGTTACAAAGGATCAAATATAAGGTTAATTCTAATGACTATCTTCTTATAATGGGTGATATGAATTCCCAAGTGGGTAATACACCACATGGAGCTAATATAGGGAGAAATGGAGAATCAATTTGTAATAAAAATGGGAATAGATTAAGAGATTTTGTTATTGGTAATGAATTAAAAATTATAATTACATTTTTTAAACATAAAGAAGTCACACGTTTACGTGGGATACTAGGAATCTTAGAAGTGTAATAGATTATATTATTGGCAAAAGGAAAATGGCAATGATTACAGATGCCAGGGTATATAAAAAATATTCTCATTACAATAGCAAATGAATGTTTGGAAACTAAAGGCAAATGGAAAAGAAAAACAGGAATTGGGAACTGGGATAATGATATTAAAATCATTATACAGGAAAAGAAAGAACCCTGTAAAAAATGGGTAAACAGCAAAACAATAGGAGCAGAAATTGAATATAAAAGAAAAAGAGCAATAGCTAGAAAGGCATGTAGAAAGAAAAATAGAGATGTGGGACCATTTTATATCAAAAATGGAAAGGGGTATATCAGTGAAAAGACCCAATTTTTATAAAATCATAAAAAATATGAATAAGGACATTAAAGAAGATACCAATCTTCAAATAATTAAAAAAGAAACCTGGTCAGACTACTTCCAAAATTTATGGACAGAAATTAATACTAACTTGTATAATATATCATCAAATGAAAATACGAATAGGGATGATATATCTTTACGAGAATTTAATGATGCTTTGAATTACAGTAAATGTGAAAAGTCTCCAATGACTTTTCATATTAACATAGACAATATTAACATAGAATTAATAAAATATGCTGGTAATAATTTCCATAGATGCCTATTAAGATTCTATAATTTAATTTGGAACCAAGGAACAAGTCCTTCAAGCTGGAAAAATGCCCTTGTCATCCCTATATTAAAAAAAGGTGACAAATCTTGTTGTGAGAATTACAGAAGAATAAGCCTTCTAAATGTTGGATATAAATTATATGCACAGTTATTGTCAGCAAAATTACAGAAATATGTATTTATCCTGATATATATGAAGAACAGAATGGATTTAGGAAGGGAAGATTCTGTATTGATCCAGCTTTTACATTAAAAATTTTAATAGAGAAAAATAAGAGAATATAATATTTGACAATACGAAATTTTTAGAAATCTTCAAGTACCGTGTTAATGGACTAGAAAGGAATAGCGAAAGCTTAAAAAGCGGTACTCACCTTGAAATTAATCTGCGATGGTTTACTTAGGAAGCGTGGTTAATGTTTAAGTTGAATTGTTGAATTGAAAATTAAAAGGGAGGGAAGTAGATAAAAGTTGACTGAGTTAAATAGGCGCAAGGAAATAGAAGTGTACACATCCAATCCTTGGTTGTCATCGAAATAAAGAGAAGAAGGAATGATTAAAAACTATGTAAGTGAATCCGATGAAGCCAATAGTCTTTACGAGGACTTTCGTTAGTTAGAGAACGTCTTCAGTTGGCAATGTGTGGGGAGAGAACGCGCGTGATATTTTAAGAATAAAAAATTATACTCTCGTGATGCCTTTTTTGACATGTGGGAACTTTAATCTCGAGAGGTTCCAAATTGGGGAAAGATTGAAGGGGAGTTTAGAATTTAGAATTTTGAGGTTAGAGTGGTGCTTGTACCATTCAATAACTAGGGCTTCATATTGGAGTATTCTGTAACTGGATTTTAGTTTAATGATTGAAATGGCAGAGTCGATGAGCGGGTTGTGGTTGTGAGTCTGGGCATGAGTTGTAAGTTCTGTGACAGATTGGTTGGACATGAGACTATGAAAATGGTAGTATGCACGGGTATTGGATGTTTTTGATGAGCCAAATTTAGTTATTTCGATGACAACCAAGGATTGGATGTGTACACTTCTATTTCCTTGCGCCTATTTAACTCAGTCAACTTTTATCTACTTCCCTCCCTTTTAATTTTCAATTCAACAATTCAACTTAAACATTAACCACGCTTCCTAAGTAAACCATCGCAGATTAATTTCAAGGTGAGTACCGCTTTTTAAGCTTTCGCTATTCCTTTCTAGAGAATATAATATTGAAACACATTTTGCATTTATTGATTTCAGGAAAGCTTTCCATATGGTTTCTAGAGGAAGATCATGGGAAATTTTAAAATAATTAAATATCCCCAATCAATTATTAAATGCTATAATGGATGTCTATTATAATAACAGAATTGCAATAAAGACTAACTCTGGTATAACTGAATGGAAATCAATCAATCGAGGAGTCCGTCAAGGATGCCCAATGTCACCGTCTCTGTTTAATATTTATATAAATACAGTAGTTAAGGATGGAAGAATACTATCAATTGTGGTTTTAAAATTGATTGAGCAACTAAATTAAATTATTTGTGGATGATCAAATAATGATAGCTCAGAATGAAGATGAACTTCAGAAATCAATTTTTATCTGAAACAATATGGCTAAAACCTTTAAAATAGAAAATTTCTAAGGAAAAGACTAAAGTTATGGCATTTAAAGGTAATTATCCAATCAGAAGTAAAATAGTAATAGAAAATATTATCCTGGAACAAGTAAATTCATTCAAGTTTCTTAGATGTTATCTTTCTTATGTCGTAGAAAAAGATATAGAATTAAAACTTTCCAATTTTCTAAAAGTTACAGGTTTAATTGACAGTATCCTAAAACTGAATCAAGTCCAAAAGCATACAAGGATAAAAACTTAAGGTGATAGCAAAACCCACTTTACTCTATGGAAGTGAAACTTGGACAATTAAATCAAAAGATGACAAAAGGATTGAAAGTGCTGAAACGAAATTTATTCGCCGAACCAGTGGCTATAGATTATTGGACAAGAAGAAAAGTTCTGAGATGCATAAAGAATTAAGTATTGATCCAATAATAGATAGAATCTACAAATACAGAGGAAAATGGACTAATCATTTGGATAGGATGCATCCAGCAAGATTTCCAAAGAAGGTAATGAAATATTGACCAGTTGGAAGGAGAGATCCAGGACATCCGAAGGAAGATGGACTGAGACCGGAACAGGCCATCTGGCCTAAATCCTTGAAAGGATGATGGTGATGAGTCTGGTTTAGTGGTTGCCATCTTTTGGTGCATTAACATATATGTATAAAACAAATGAACAGACTTAGCGAAGATGAAAAAGATTTTGAAGCCATCCAAAATTTCATTAAAATTGGATTAATAGAAATCGAATAGTTATTATTTCTTTGTCCATCCTCACATAATAACTTGACTTGCAGTGGATGAATTTTCATATATAGGCCTTTTAGAAATCTGTGTCATGTGCCGTTCAAAATTTCATTAAAGTCGGATCAATCGAACAATTGTTATTTATTTTCTCTCCATCCACAATGAATGTCTTCCAGTAAATGGATTTTCATAAAATTTTATGTTTTACATTTGTTTTGCCTTTCCAAATTTAATTAAAATCTGACCAGTTAAAATCCAGAAATTATTATTTGGTTTTTTCGTACATATCACATATGCTATCTTATATATATCATATATAAACTACTGGTTATTATGCTTGTCACTGTGCACTTTTTGGAGGGATGAATGGGCAATATGGCAGATGCACAGAAATGAAATATTTTTGGCTTTCACATAAATTGTACACTTTTTACTCATTTTTGATTTTGTTATAAATCATGAATTATTACTGTTTGCTAATGCACCTGAGATGTGTTGCACTATGTACATTAACTGACTTGTTTATATGAACTAATGGGTATTGTGCTTCTCGCTATGCACTTTTTGGAGGGATGAATGGGCAATATGGCAGATGCACAGAAACGAAATTTGGATTTCGCCTAAATGGTGCACTTTTTACTCATTTTTGATTTTGTTATAAATCATGAATTATTACTGTTTGCTAATGCACCTGAGATGTGTTTCACCTTGTACATTAACTGACTTGTTTATTTCTAGTCTGTTAATTGGCAGCCTGTGTCTTGTTTATTTTTTACCATGTTAAATTCTCTCTCTCTCTGGTTCCCATGTGTATAATAAAATCATCCAACTTCATTAGTATTAGCAGGTTTACTGGTAGCCTCAAATCTAAAAACTCTTCAAAAATGAATATTATTATTATTGCTCTTATATTATTTCTCTCTAATTGGGGGTTCCACCTCATGACACGTATTGCTACCAAGTACACAGGGTGCTTGTTGTTATGTCTGGTGTTATTGTTAGTCGAGGAAGTCTCTGATTATCCTACAGGTGTTCAAGATTGCGACTTTCTGGAGTTCCTTTTAGGTGTTTGCTGTGAGACCTATTGCTGCTAGGCTGTTATGTAGGGTCTTTGGCACTATACCTGTGGTTAACACGATCAGGATGGTCGTAACTTGTTGCATATGCCACATCTCTTTGATCTCCTGTCTTAGGGTCGTGTATTTCCTGATTTTTTCCCCATGGGTTTTCTGCAGGTTGCCAGTGTTGGGTGCCACTATGTCAATCAGATAGATATCCTTTCCCTTCTTGTCCAGGCGCCTCCGTAGCCAGGTGGGCAGGAGCAGCAGTGCGTAGCACACGCTTCTTGATTAGACCGGGTTCGAGGCCGTGAGCCGCCAAATACGGAGGATGCGGAAAGGTCAGGGAATGATCACCACATATCCCCGGAGCAATATGACTTAG
This sequence comes from Mastigoproctus giganteus, assembly GCF_048544385.1. Lineage (NCBI taxonomy): Eukaryota > Metazoa > Arthropoda > Arachnida > Uropygi > Thelyphonidae > Mastigoproctus > Mastigoproctus giganteus. The sequence goes on along the minus strand of NC_143579.1, from coordinate 176,569,190 downwards.
TTGTTAATGCTCCTAAAAACCAAATAACAACAACAACAACCTTCTTGTCCACAAGGGTTATTGATTGTGCAGTCGGATATGAAGTTTTCTGAGCAGTGCAAAAAGAACGCAAGAGTTGCTCATGATGTCTTGTCAATGATATACAGAAATTTTGCTAGCAAGGATAAGGGGGTGATTGTCCCCTTGTCAGGCCACACCTTAAGTACTGTATACAGGTCTGGGGGCCTCGTTTTAGGAAAAATGTAGAGCTGCTGGAACGAGTACAGAGAATGGCAATGAGATTGGTGAGAGGAACAAAGAGTTGGTGTTACCAAGAAAAGCTTAAGTTCTGCAAATTACATCTTCTGGGGGGCTAGGCACCTGCGAGGTAATCTAATTGAGGTGTATAAGGCCTTGAATGGATTGAGCAAGTTCAATGCTAATGGAATTCTTCCTCTTGCTCAGCTTACTCACCTGAGAGGGCATTAATTCAAATTGAGGAAACACAATTGTAGAATAGATGTGTGGAAATTCGCCTTTAGCCAGTGGGTGTTGATAGTTGGTACAAACTTCCATCTATTGTAGTGGAGGTCAGCAACTTAAATAAGTTTGCCTTAAATAGGACAAACATTTGGAGTGAATGGATTAGTGAAGTGGGACTTGTGTTTTTTTTTTGTTGTCTGATGCTATATAAGCTTGCTTTCCTCTATCATATGCCCGACTGATGCTAATGCCAAACAAATAATTTCCTGCTGAAAAGTTGGTAATGTGATAAAAGTTCATCCTCAGAACATGTTATGTGTTGTTCTTTCTGCTGAAGATGAACAATTTTATAAATATGGCAACAGCTATTGAATTCTTCCTCAGCTGATCAAAATAAAGTTATTTACTGTTTTGCCAAAAAAATCTTGTTTCCATTGATGAAGTATCAAATATAGAAAAATCACTTCACAAAACAGAAAATTTGCATTCACTTTCAAGATTGGTTACAAAAGATGCATATGCAAGATTTACAAACTTCTTACTTATAGTAATAAGTAAGAAGTTTGTGTGCTTTAAGTGGAAAACTTCAAAGGTTCTCAGGGCTACTCAAAAAACCTTTCAAATAATAAATACTTTGTACAGTCAGTCCTCGTATAGCACGATAGTTGTGTTCCTAGAAACTCTCGTGCAATGCAAAATCGTGCAATATAAACAACAGGCCCTATGGGAAAAATAGGGTTAGGTGCTGACCACCGAAGATTGAACACACATTGGTAACCAAAACATTACCAAACACAATAAATAATCGTAATAAAATACTTATGTATTTTATAACGATTAAAATACGTAATAAAAAATATTATAATTTTTTATAATATTTTTATTATTATTATATTTTATTATAATATAATAAATAATAAAAAGTATGTATTTTTTACGAATAAAATACTTATTTTATTACGACTATTACGTAATAAAATATTGCTAATGCTTTTGCTTCTATCGTAAGCAAACTTGTTTTTTGTTTGATTTTCTATCCAAACAGATGACAGCTGTTCCATCTCTTCCAATTCTTTGTGTCTTAATCTAATGGTTTTTAATTACACTTTGAGTTGTTCCTGCTATGAATATTGTTTTTATTTTCTCTGCATTCTTTGTAATTCTCGGCGTTGCCTCATTTAGGTCTGTAGCACGTGCAATATCACATGGTCTTTCATTTCGCTCAAAGCGTTTCACAATTTCATATTTTTTCTCTATCGACAGAGGCAGACTGGCCATAAGCCTTGCCAGGGAAACCCCGGTGGGCCAGAGTGATTTTGGCCATAAACCATAGTATGAGGCCACTATAAATTCCCGGGTAAGAATTTTTGACCCAGTCCACCTCTGTTTATCGATATTGCTTTTCTTTTACTCTCTGAATCTGCAGTGTCTTCACCAGGACGCTTCCTTTTCACACCTTTTAAGTATTTTACTAATTTTTAGGGAATAAAGCACAATTACAAAATGAGGAGGCACGCTTGATACACATAAACAAAGCTGCGCACATGTAGCAATTGGATAAACAACACCGTAAAGGCAGAGATACACTATTAACACCTCACATTTTACTAAAGCACTTTCTGGGGGTTACTACCATAAAACAATTTCCAGTTGTGTTTCTGCTAGTAGAATCTGTTATAAACTGGTAGTAAACTCAATCTAATTGCATTTGCGATTATACCGATAGCTGGAATTGTGTGGGTTTTTACGTTATTATGATGAAATGTGTTCCCCCCTTCACTGATATAAAAAAACATAAATACATTTTCAGAATCTTCTCTTCATTCCTATCGTGTTGTGTTCGGTTGGGGGTGATTCTGCCATTTCTTGTAAACACAAAGGCGAATCATGCAAAAGTGAATTCGGTTCGTGTTATATAAGATATCGTTCCCCTATTTATAAATCGTGTATGATCGAATTCGTGTTGTGTAAACACGTGTTATATATGAGGACTGACTGTACTTTGAAATACGGCAATGTATTTGAAAGCAGTCTTTTGAAATTGAAACATTCTTTCATTCTTTATGTTTTTCTTTCTTTTTTTTAAACAAAACTGTGACAATTATTTGAAAAATAAATATTTAGAGAAAACCCAATAGCTATATTCTATAACATTTTGGTACAATTTACAGAAGTGCCTCAAGTTTCTATGTAGTGATGTACAAATTAGGTTTGTACATTTACACAATTTCACATTGTAGCATCAATGAATGCATCAATTTCACATTGTAGAGCCACCACACCACTAGATGCCCAGTTTTGCCCCATGTACCTTAAATAAAAAGCACTGCTCTAGTGTGGTATATTGCTATTTAAAATGCTTGCCATTACCCAGACCATTGTTTCGGTCCTGATTAGGAGTCTTGTGGTGAGTAAGAAGGTACTTTAAAATGTGATGACCCAGTGATTAGAAATATCCACAGTGCTTAAGATATTAATGTCATAAGTTTCAAAATCAAATAAATATTTAAGGAAGAAATCTCAAGCTGACAGTCATGCAATATTTTAATACACTATATAGTATGAACCAGAGCTGTAATGCTCAATATGTTCTACATTGATATCAATATTTATAAAATAATAAGAGAAGTTTACCTCAGTATAGTACGAAGAACACTTGCGTATGATGCTCTCCAGAAATTAAAACAAAAAAATCGAAAAACTTACATTAGAGTAACAAATAATTTAAAAAATAATTAAAAATCAATTTAACACAATTAAAAATAAGAAAATTAATTAAAAGAATTTAACGAAAAAAATTTCCAAATGATTTTCCTTCCTGAAGCTGACAACGCTTTTCGGCCGTATGTCATGATCACAGGAATGAAAATTGCCGAATAGCAATGAGTATGAACTTAAATAGGGATTATTTGTCCTCGCGCTTGTAAGTAAAAGCCCACGAATCAGAGATGAGATATAGCCGACGGACATTAACAGAATTTTCGTGTAATTTAATTTCTACAGTTTCTGCAATTAATAGTCGCATATAATACATTGGATACTAAGTGTTTTGGCTTTAAATAAAGCCTTTATTTAGTCGTTAAATAAAAAAGTATGTTTTTCGTTAACGGTGTGAAAGGCTAATTCTGACACTGCTGAATGAGAAGCACAATCTGAGGCTACCAGGGTTCGACACGTTTTCCTTTGGATATTCATGTTAATCAACATGCGGCCTTAGTTCGTGCTTCTCGTTCAGTAGTGTCAGAATTAGCCTTTCACACCGTTAACGAAAAACATACTTTTTTATTTAACGAGGCCAAAATACTTAGTGTCCAACGTAATTATACGCGACTATTAATTGCAGAAACTGTAGAAATTAAATTACATGAAAATTCTGTTAATGTCCATCGGCTATATCTCATCTCCGATTCTTGGGTTTTTACGTGCATGCGCGAAGACAAATAATCCCTATTTAAATTTCATACTCACTCCTATTCGGTAATTTTCATTCCTGTGATCACGACATACAGTCGAAAAGCATTGTCAGCTTCAGGAAGGAAAATTGTTTTGCAATATTTTTCGTTGAATTGTTTTAATTAATTTTCTTATTTTTAATTGCATTAAATTGATTTTTAATTATTTTTTAAATTATTTGTTACTCTAATGTAAGTTTTATGTTTTAATTTCTGGAGAGTATCATACGGAAGTGTGCTACATACCACATTGAGGTAAACTTCTCTTATTATTTTACAAATTTTAATACACTACAAAATATCGGTGTAAAGGCATCGATTTAATTGTATCTCATATTGTAACTATCTTCACAATGAGTTACCATGTATTGCACTACCTCGAATAAGTAACACTTCACTAATAGAGAAGACTAGTTACTTATTCTCAGTGAGTACCGCCACCCATACGGTACCATTTCAAGGCTTATTGGCCTATCCTCTGTGGGTGGGCAGGTACCCTGGTGTTGCAATCACCCAGTTGTGAAGTTGTTTCCACAATATGAGAGATGCCAAAAGGTGTGTAAGATAATACTTAAATAAGATATAAATGCTCAAGGGAAATAACTTCACAACTGAGCTGGCATGATTTACACTACTTTACATTATTATGTAATTTTTCATTATGAGTACACACTGATATTTTATAGTGTATTTTAAACTCTTAATATGTTATGCCTTCAACATTTATATTTTATTTAAATAATATTATAATACAAACCTGAGAAACCTGAGACACTACGTACAAACTTGAGACTTTTGTCTCCGATTTGTGCACGGTGTTGTAATAAAGTTCCAGACTGGTGCTGAATAAATGGAAGAGGTATGTTGTAGTTCAAACATCCCCCACCAGATGGTGGCTCAAAAATTGTCCAGTAGGCTGACAGGTTGCAAATAACAATGACTTTGTCAGTTGCATTAACATTTTGTGCCACAGGTTTGCAATGAAGCAATAAATGAATACCAAATTTTGCTTTAAACTGGGAAATTCAAACAGAAAGTATGAAATGTTATAAATTGTTTATGGTGATGAAATATTAAATCTCACTTATGTGTCTGAATGGTACAAGCAGTTCAGAGATGGGCATAAGTATGTTAGTGATGACCTAAGAAGTGGGCATCTGTCAACCTCTTGAAACTAGGACAGAACTGCAAAACTTCAGGAAATTGTAGCAAGAGATTGTCATTTAACCCTCAGAATGTGGCTGATGAGTTGGATATGAATAAGGAAAGGAGACAGTTTGTCAAATTCTGCATAAAGATCTAGGGAAAAGGAAGGTCTGAAAATTTGTGCCATATGGCCTCATAGTTCAGCAGAAGCAATGAAGAGTGTCATGCAAAGACTTCATCCAGACTTGTTAAGTTTGATTGTATTTTAATTGGAGATGAGGGTTAAGTGTCTCAGTATGACCCAGAGATGAAGCATCGGTGTATGCGTGGACATCAAAATCATCACCAAAGCCCAAAAACTTTTGTTTATATAAGACCAGGTTTAGGCCTAAATGGTTGTCAAATGAACTAATGAGACTTGTGGCAGAGAAGAAATATGCATGGGATGCATATAAATTATCAAGCGACACAGAAGCGTATGGCAGATATAAGCTAGTCTGTAATCAAGTCACAAAAGAGATTATGCAAGCGAAGGCAGATTACGAGAAATCTTTGGCAAAGGATACTAAGAAAAACAAGGATTTCTTTACTTATATAAACTCTGAAAATGAAAAAGACCTGGGAATAATTGTGCAGTCAAATATGAAATTTTCTGAGCAATGCAGATAGGCTGCAAGAGCAGGCCATGGGGTTTTGTCAATGATATACAGGAATTTTGCTAGCCTTGAGTACTTCATACAGAAGTTCTGCAAATTGCAGCGGCTGGAGACTAAGCACCTGTGAGGTGATCTGATTGAGGTGTATAAGGCCTTGAATGGGTTGAGCACACTGAATTCTGATGGGATTCTTCCACTTGCTCAGATTACAAACCTAAGGGGGCATAAATTCAAATTGAGGAAAGACAGTTGTAGAATAGATGTGCAGAAATTTGTCTTTAGCAGTGGGTGGTTAATTGTTGGAACAAACTTCCATCCGTCGTGGAAGTTGATAGCTTAAATAAATTCAAGGAGAAACTGAACAAACATTTAGAGGGAATGGTTGTGTGAATTTTTTTTTTTTTTTTTGGCTGATGCTACATAAGCAAGTAATATGCTTACTATTACTATTCAAGATGCTGCTGATCGTGTTTTTCATCAAACAGGGTGTGATTCATAAGGAATTTGTACCTGAAGTGGCGTGAATCAATGCTGCATTCTACATAGGTGCTTCAAAGACTATTGAAGTGCATTGCCCAGGTGAAGCCACAATGTCAAGAGAAAGGCAGCTGGTTCTTGTTGCATGACAATGCCCCCACATATTCTTGTTATGACGACATTTGTAATGAAATATGGCATTGTACAGCTCAACCATGCACCCTACTCTCCTGATCTAGCACCAACAGACTTCTTTCCCAAGATCAACACTGCCCTCAAAGAAAAGAGATTTCAGGATGGTGAGGACAAAAACATAACTGCCAAACTGAACCTTATCTCTTTGGATGCCTTTGCCTCTTTTCAGAAACTTTTAGAATGGTGTAATAAGTGCATACATTAAAAATAAGTTGCTAATGGCACCCAAAGCTGCAATTCAACAAACTGCTTATAGACATCATAGGCACTTTGCTTTCTGGTGGAACAATAAATGTAGGAAATATAAAAAAGGAGATGCATAAGGCCTTAAGTATGTTCTGCATGTTTCCATCCCTAAAAATCTTATTAATTATAAAAAAGCTAGAGCAAAAGCCCAACATATTTGACACAAGAGCAAAAAATGATCCTAGTGTATTTTGATTCTGTCAACAATAAAAATATAGATAATTCGGAATAAATTCAGATAACTTTTTGACAAATACCTTGTCATACCTCTTTGACTAATAAAATAGCATGGGCAAGACATAATTCCAGATGCAATTGCAAACTCCCCAGGAAAAAAAATTTTATATGTTCATTAACTCCATCTCATATCTACAAACTTTCCTAAAGTCTAAATCATTGGCTGTAAATATTAACTCAATTTTTCTACAACGCAGCATCTTCCATACAATTTGCCTTTCACCATGGACAAGTTATAAAGTGTTCTAACAAACTCAAAAAAAAAAAAAAAATAAGCAGCAGGCCCAGACAGAAAACATTATCAAAAGATTCTACAACTCAGTGAGAATAGGGCTTTAAAAACATTTGCTACAAACTGCCTTAATTAATTGGCTTTAAAAATGTTAAGTAAACTAAATGCCAGTATCATCTTTGCTCTTTTTTTCAACGACACTTACGGGAACATAAATTGAAAAAGGATTGTTGTAGAATTGAAAAAGGATGGATGCAGAAAAATTCCTCCCAACATTGTGGAAGTAATTACTTTGAATTTGAAGAGAGTTTGGACAAATAATTAGAAGGAATGGGCCATGTTAATGAAATGCTACACAAGCATGTAAAGTGCTGTGAGTAACACTCAACATCTTACATGCTGGAATGTAGTAGTAGTGGCATGTGATGCAAGAAAGCAAGTGTATGAGCTTATGCCGCATCAGCCAAAAAAAAAAAAAAAAAACTCACACCATTCCCTCCAAATTCCTGTCCAGTTCCTCCTTAAATTTATTCAACCTATCAACTTCCACAACGAAGTTTGTTCCAGCAATTAACCACCCGCTGGTAAAGGCAAATTTCCGCACATCTATTCTACATCTGTCCTTTCTTAATTTGAATTTATGCCCCCTTAGGTTCGTAATCTGAACAAGTGGAAGGATCCCATCAGAATTCAGCGTGCTCAACCCATTCAAGGCCTTATAGACCTCAATCAGATCACCGCACAGGTGCCTAGTCTCCAGCCACTGCAATTTGCAGAATGTAAGCCTCTCTCTTTGTAAGAGGATCCCTTCATTCCCCTCACCAATCTTGTTGCCCTTCTCTGTACACGCTGAAGTAAATCTACATCCTTCCTAAAATGAGGCCTCCAGACATGTACGCAGTACCATTGCCTTATACAGAGGGACAATCACCTCCTTTTCCCTGCCAGCAAAATTCCTATATATCATTGACAAAACCCCATGACCTGCCCTGGACAATGCAGCCTGTCTGCATTGCTCAGAAAACTTCATATCTGACTGCACAATTACTCCCAGGTCTTTTTAATTTTCTACCACCTTAAGTGTAGTACCACACAGTTGGTACATTTCTCTGGGGTTACTTCTACCCATATGCAGTACTTTGCATTTGTCAAAGTTAAACTTCAGTTGCCACTTCTTAGCCCATCTGCCCAAATTATATAGATCCTGTTGCAGTAGCACACTGCCATTACTGTCATTAACAACCCTGCCAACCTTGTATCATCTGCAAACTTCGACATTAAGCCTGATATACCTTCATCAATATCATTGATAAATATATAAAAACAACAGTGGACCCAACACCGAACCCTGTGGGACTCCACTAATAACATTAGTCAACGAAGAGTAGCAGCCATTGATTACCACCCTCTGTCTTCTCCCACTTAACCATCCTTTTATCCATTGTAGCAACTTACCCTTAATACCATTCTGCTTCAATTTGTACAATAGTCTTCCATGCGCAACAGTGTCAGATGTAACCAGTGTATTTCTGTGTGGTAGTTTAGACAATCATTTTTAATGTCTCATTGGATGGCATTTGTTTCAACATGTATGGATAGAATGCTGCATGTAGTGTTCTGCCCATTCACACTCACCAATACTTTTTGAAACTAGATGAGTGGTCGACACTATTTCTCAATTGAGCAGCTGAATATTGTGTCAACTATTTATTTGATACTGAAAAATTTATTAAGTAAAGTGAAATTTTTTTTTATTTGTCTTTTCTGTATGCTATTTATTTTGTATTTCATCTGTATATTTATTTAATGCAATAAAATAAAATACATGAAACTGTAGATATAGAGCAGTGCTTTCCAAACTGGGGTTCACATGGCATGTGGGGTGCTGCAAAATTACTGATCTAAAAAAAAAAAATAAAAAAGTTGTTAAATAATAAAATTGGATGGAGAGAGAGTGTATACAGACAAAACTCCACCAACAGTTAGTACTTTATGGTAATTTTTATTTTCATTGTGGTAACACTGAATTTAACAAACAAATCTACAGCTGACTTCTCTTTATGGTTTTGACACAAGCGGTGCCACTCTACTATTGAGTAATTGCACATGCCAGTATAGCTGTTTTCCTGTTCAGTATTACGTTAGCTGTATGCTATTGTGTAATAGTTTTGTATTTTCTAGGCATGGTTTAAAAGTGTTAACGTTCGCAGCATGTTTTTTTTACATCTTTGAAAGTGAACTTTTTAGTATTTCCCTAGTTATAGATAAATTTATTGTGAGAAAGAGATATTGCCGATGTTGAGAAAGATAATGCAACAGACTCAAAAGCAATTAGTGCTGCCGAAATGGATGTCCAAACTTCAGCAATTAAGACAGTGTTTATCCTCATCAGGCAATACTAGTACCAAATTTACAAAAAGTAAAATATGTTATACAGTGAGGAGTATTTGAAAATGGGCTTTATGTGGTGTGGTGATGAGGTTAGTCCTATGCTAAAAACATCGAAAATTTAGTGAGAAATATGGTTGGGGAAAGCAATATCACGTCAGCAATTAAAGTTGGCGAATCTACTGATTTTAGTGAACTTACTCAACTCTTGGCTTTCATACATTTGATTTATGAAAGAAAAATTGTTGAACAGTATTTTTACTGCAAAGAAATCATACTTACCACAAGAGAAGATATTTTTAATGTTTTAAATGAGTACATGCATAAGATGAATTGCATTGGAATATGCACAGGTGGGTCTCCTTCTATGACAGGAGCTGCAAAAGGTTTTATATCCTAGGCAAAAAAAAAAAAAAAAAGAGAAAATACTAAGCCACACATTGCTTTCTACACTGAGAAGTGTTGGTTGCAAAACTATTGGTTTAAGCTTAACAAACTAACCACAGGGGCTCTCATCTGGTGAGTATGGGATTGGCACACCCAGGGTCCTGAGCTGGTGCAGAATAAGCCTCAGGCTTCCTTGCACATATGGCTAATAATAATAATAGTTTTAGATGAGACTGTGCAGATGATAAACTTTATTAAAAGCAGGCCTCTTAAATCGTGCATGTTTGCTCATATATGCGAAGAAATGGGTACAAACCACAGCAATCTTCTCTTCTCTTCCATACCGAGGTACATGATTATCGGGGTAATGAGTTTTAAGTTGTGTTTATGAGCTCAAGGATGCAATGTTGGAGTTATTTGAGTGCAAAAATAAAACTAAGTTTATAAGTCTACTTAAAAATTAACTATGGTGCACAAAATAATTTCTCTGTCTGACATGTTTGAACTCCTGAACAAAACAAATTCCAGTATGCAAGGAAAAAGTGAGAGCATTTTGACTACAACAGACACAGTTCACTGCTAAGAGACAAATTAAAAATTTGGTCTAGGAAAGTCGAAGAGGACAATTATGAAATGTTACCAAAAACTTCTGATTGTTATTTGAAGATTTCCTTTGTAAATACCTGACATTACTGAGAGATAAACTTGAAGGGTACTTTCCAGATTTGATAACTTCTTTTGTTTCATCAGATGTTAGTGGCTTTTCCTGGCAAAAGAAGAAGAAGAATTTTCAGAGCTAAAAAATAACCAGAACTTGAAGTTAAAATACCAAGAAAATGATCTGGACATCTTCTGGATTTCACTGCCAGAAGGTTTCCCTAATTTGGCTAAACGATATTGTTATATTGATGACCAATATAAAAATAATGAAACATGGAAGTTAAATAAGGAAATGCGAGTGAACTTGACCCACATCCTAACATAAAAGAAATTTATAAGACTCACCAAGACTGCGTGAGTCACTGAACTTGAAAAATCTTTTTGTTAAAAATATGTTTGTAAATGTAAATATGTTTTTCCATTCCACTGTAATAACATTACAACTTTATTGGTGGGGTTTCACCAAGGAAAAACTTTGGAAAGTATGGTATAGAGTCACAAGCTTCCAAATTATAAAATAGCTAATGTCATTTGGCCTAATTATTGATAAATTATATGAAGTTGGGAGGACTGTCTTGCCCTTTTGTGTATATGTTTTTTGGCCGCAGGACTTCAGCTGCCTAGTTAATGCAATAGTTTTATAGTTCACAGTAGCGAGATTTCAAATTGAAACTGGATAGCCAACTAATACCATTATATGGGCAACTACAGGGTTTTTTTTTTTAGGAACAATAATTGTCATAAATTGACCCTCCTCAAACACATTAAATCAACAGACCTTTGCATTGACCAGAAAGCAGTAATATGTATTTGCAGAACCTGCAGAGAATGTTAGTATAAAGTCACTGTTTGGTATGACATGTGTGAAAGTATACAATAGTGGCTTTGCACCTTGTCACTCATTTCAAGAATTTGTGTTCAGATCGCATTATAGACTGAGGAATTTCCTCAGTCTGTGATGGAATGAAATGTCCCTCAAATGAAAAGGCCCTCATCAGTTATGAGTTGCTTCAGGTTTCTTTGCCTGTGCAACATGCAGACAAGCCTAAACACACACACATTTGTACAGACATGATACCCAGTTGTGCAGTATGTTACTATAGTAAGTTGCACATGTGTCTAAAAACCAACACAATGCCTTGAAAGGAGTTTCCCTGGTATTGCACTACTTTCAACGTGGCTAATGTACTATTTATTTAAAAGATGGAGCACACACTGTTATAACAGCCTCTTTCAAGACTTTTGGATCCCTTATCAAGCAGTAGGTGGTCTCTTAAATTATATCAAAACAGACAAAAGTACTTTTGGCAATGCTATTTGCTTTAAAAAAGTGAAATAATGTGGTAACTTGTTGCAAAGGCAAAGTTTCTTCTGCTATGAACAATGTGTTAACTAGGCAATTAACTCCTGCTAGCACAACGGAAATGAATTATGCTTACAAAACAATGACTTATCTGTTTTTACAAATTTCTTAGAAATGCCAAAGCTAAGTGTTTACATACCATAATAGGAAAAGAATTTTTTGGGATACTCTTTGTTCTTTGAGATTTATTGGGGTGGGGGAGAAGTACTTAGAATGGACCTATCACAAACAATTTCTCTTTTTGTGATTTTATTTTTAAACAGATGCATAGTGCTGACACAACTTATTTGTATGAAATCCATTTTGAGACTGACAAAAAAAAATGCCTTTGTGGTTTACTGCATTGTCTTGCAAGTTGCATTTCTGACATGCCCATCTAGTTTCACACAGCATTCATATAGAACTCATGTACTACATGCATGTGTAGCATGGCCCTTAGAAGGAATGAGGTTTGTTTGTTTGTTTTTTTTTTTTTTTTTTGTGCTATATAAGTTTTGCTTCCTTGTCATATTGCCAGTACTAATACAGTTTGGTGAAATAGTTAAAATATGACACCTTGGAACCATTTGATTTATTTTTATCTAATACAAATCTGTAAAATTATTGCGCCAAATAACCATTCACAAATAGTTAATTTTTTTATAACCATGCTATGATGCTAAATAACATATTAAAACTCAAAGGTTAATTAAATAAAAATTTGTTGAAATAAAACTTACGTTACATGTGCAATAATGTTTCATTTTAGATAGCTAATTTTTCAATCAGAGGAAACTTGTTTATATCCCCACTGTTTTCCCATGGATGTGTAGGTCTCATAAGCTATCCTTAGCTTTCATGAGCTGGCTGATAACAACCACCATCTAGATGTGTTAGCTGCACTACTTGATTCACCATTTCTCCACATTCTCCTGTTTTGCATGTGATGAGGCAAAATTTCTGATTTAGTCAATTCAAATACAGGTTAATTAATCATTATGAAAAAATAGCATGCTAAAAGATAGGAAAACTCAGTCTTCTGATATACTAGTATATATATATAATATATCAGAAGATATAGTATATCTTCTGATATCGACAAAATAGTGTACAGCTCATCCTAATATGTTATGCAACATGTTCTGGGGGAAAAAATGGTGTGTTGTAGAAATGCACACTATGACAGGTGCATTTTCCATAAAAACTATTAATTGTCAGTACCTACAATTTTTATCAATATTTGTTTTGTTTTGTTTAGTATGCTATGATGCTAAATAACATATTAAACTTAAAAGGTTATTAAATAAAAACATATTGAAACAAAACTTATATGAGCAGCAATGTTTCATTTTAGATGGTTAATTTTCCAGTCAGTTAATTTTTTTTTTAAAGAATGAAAATAATTTCAGTTGCCTAGCTTGCTTTTTTTTTTCTTCATAAAATAAATTTGTAACTGCTCATCCAATCATCCAAGTTTCTTTAGAACATGCAGTGCTTTTGATGTCCACATACATGTCAGAAACTATAGGAACTATACATAAGCTTTTTATACACAAAATAAATAAATGTAACAGGTCTCCCAGACCTTTCAGAATTTTTTAGTGTGAGAAACATTAAAATGGCTGTTTTACTTGAAAAATTATGGGAATTTTTAAAATATTTCTCTTCCCCCCCCCCCTCTCTCTTTCTTTTTAGTTGAATTGGTAAACAGTCAAGTAATGCTCAGGGGCTGTGAGACATCAGGCTATGTCATTGTTAGTGCTGCAAAGGCACAGATTTTACAAAGGATACACTGCCCTGTTTGGAAGGATAGAACACTTGTCTCCAAAACCACTTGGGTGGGATCTCTAGAATTTATGCAGGTGAGAAAAATTGTATCTTCTAACCTAAACTGTTTAGCTTTTTATTGCTGTATACAGATAAAATGCCCAAAACTGGACATTTTAAGATATTCCGCTTTCCATCCCAACCAGGTTCCAAATGAAACCAATTCATTTCAGCTTGTCATAAAACTTGTTCTCCAGTTAGTACTATTGAACTGCTTCTCCAAATATAGTTATACATTAGTTAAATAATATTTAACTTAACACTTCTGAAAACTGCCAACAGCTTGCTTTCCTACTATATGCTCTTTGTCAATGAGTGAATTCTTTACACTTTACATTATTTTATCCCATTTATCATCCAATTATCATCCCATTTCAATTACTTTTACTCTTTCTAAAGTAATGGAGAAGTCAATTAACTGCCAACTCTTAAACTACCTAGAAACCTTCTGCCTAATCAGTGATCGCCAGTATGGATTCCGTCAGTGTCGATCCACTGGCGATATTCTGGCTTATGTTACCCATTTATGGACAAATTCAATGGAAACGTTTGGTGAAACACAAGCAGTTGCTCTTGATATCTCAAAAGCTTTCGATCGTGTTTGGCATCTTGTAAACAAGCTTAATTGATTTCTCTATTATTTTAGAAAGAGTAGAAGTAATTGCAATGGGACGATAATTTGATGGGAGGGATTTGTCACCCTTTTTAGGAACTGGCTGGATATGAGCAAATTTCCAAGCAGATGGAAAAACACCTTTGGAATAAGAAAGTGAAAAAGGTGGCAAAGAACAGGAGTAAGTTCAGGAGCACGGGTTTTGAGAACAAGTGGAGAAATACCATTAGGACCTAGAGCTTTCTTAGCATCAAGATTCATCAAAATCCTTCTGACAATCTTTTGATGGAAGACCATAGGAGGCATTGAATGGAGTGTGTTGGGAATGGTGGGAGGTGTTTTACCAAGATCATTAATACATGAGCTGGAAGAAAAATGGGATGCTAGGAGGTCAGCTTTATTCTTGGCTGAAGTGACAACAGAACCATCTGGTTTTGACAGAGGTGGGAGCAGAGATGGGCAAAAGTTGCAGCCAATAGCTTTGGCAAGAGACCAGAATGCTCAGCTACCATTAGGGCAAGAAGCAAGTTTTCTACTCTTAGCCTGTTCAAAATCTAGTTTGGACTGATTAATAACTACTTTACAATTGTTGTCAGCTTTGGTGTAGGCAGAAAATGAAACTGAAGAATTGGAGTCAAGCAAATTACAATATGCAACGTTCTTCTCTTGAACAGCCTTAGCACATTTATTGGAAAACCAAGGTTTAGATAAAGGACGAGATTTTAAAGTGGAGTGTGGAATAAAGGATTTCATTACTACAAGAATAATTGCACTGACACGATCTGAGCAAACGTTGACATCAGAAGTTTTGAAACAGTAATCCAACCAAGGAAAAGGAAAAAAGAAATCTAGCAGGTCATCCCATTTTGCATTCTTGTAATGCCAAACAATATGAGGTTGGGAATAGCCATGAGATAAAGGCTCCATTGAAGAAGAGACAATCACCAAGTTGTGATCTGAGGTTCCTAAAGGACCACTCATTTCGACTGTGTACTTAGAAGGGTTGTTCGTGAGAAAAAGATCAAGCGTGTTGACTGCATGGTTAGGATTGTCCGGTATTCTTGTAGGTAAATGAACAATCTGTGCAAGGTCATTAGTAATTGCAAAAGCTTCAGCATCTCGACCAGCTGGAGTTGTGAACATTAAAATCACCAAGGAAAATTACCTCACTGTTAGGAAAGTTGGACTAGAGAAAGCCAAGTTGCAAAGAGAGGAAGTCAAAGAGCTCCAATTGATTAGTGGAGTTGGGAGGACAGTAGAGACAACAGATGAATTTTACACAATAAGGAAGAGAGATTTTAAGCCAGAGAAGATCAAAACGAGGAGATTCCAAATTACCAAGTCTCTGACAGAGAATATCGGAACCGAGATATGCACAAGCACCACCTTTGAGGCGAAAGGAATCATACAGTGAATAATTTGGGCAACTGAGATGAGCAGTGGTCAAATCAACTGATAACTGAGATTCTGTCAGAAAAAGTACATGGGGTTTGGCAGACTGCAAGTGGAAATGGACATAGCTGAGAGTAGAATTGAGACCACGTATATTTGTGAAATGAACTAGGAAGTGTTTGGGAAGTTTAGATCTTTTCGCAGATAAGCTTACTCTATTAGTGTCACAATTCATGGTGTATTCGTTAGTAAAAAAAAGTGGGGGGGGGGCATTCTGTATGAAGTAATGAAATTTTTGGATATGGCGTACACATGTTAAGAATATACCCAGATCCTTTACATAATGTGGCCTCGACAATGTCCCCCCCGCATACACACTACTCGGACTCCCTCCAGTCACTATCTGGCAGAGTAGAGGTATCAAGATTATACACTAGCTGCTCTGGAAGCCTCCTAAAGAGTTACCGGTAGGTTCGGTCCGGTGTACTAACTAGTGGCCGGCCTGCAAACACCGTTTTAGAGCCGTACCCTTGAAATGTAAGGAAGATTGAATCTCGCCATGATGTTCATGTTAACCTCAAAAGTCATCAGTCATACTGCATGATGGAAGTGATGGGGAAGTGTTGACTGGAACTACTACTGCTAATCTAATTAATTACAAGAAACTCAGAGCAAAGGCATGTTACATCAGCAAGCAAGCTAAATGCAATTCACTTTGACCATCATTAAAGACTACTGACTCCAAAGTAATAGAATAAGACTAGAATGTTTAATGATAAATTCCCTCAAAACACTTTTTAACCGTAATGGAAAGGAATTAACCTCTGCAGTAGATATTGCAAATGCTCCTGGTACTGCTTTCTACCAAGTATCAACATAAACTTGCTTTTCATACAAACCATTGTCATCCATATAGCCATCCCTTAACAATATGAGAATTAGAAGATTCCATTAGTAGATATTGCAGTAGTGCTGTTGGCCCCAATTTACTATTCTATGTGATGTTGCACTGCTTCGAATGCATTACAGCTTATTCTCTATTTCTTTAATCAAATATTCTTGCAGACCTCTTATTCTAGTTTCTGGTGTTGTTCAGTTGTATTAACCTTTCCAAAGCTTGGGAAGGGTTGCTGAGATCCACACAACTACTAGATAGTATTACTGAAGTGCCAGTTTTCTTAGTGAAACTCTGGAAAAGATGATTAATGCCTACCTGATATGATACCTTCGATCTCAGAATTTAGTGAATGTAAATCATAATCCGCAGGAATATGTCCTCCCTTAGACATCATGGTCATTGCGGAATTGTATATACATAATGCATTCATAAGAATTGAGCATTTGGTAATGGTCTGCATTGATATACAGAAAGCTTTTGAGTCAAACTAGCGATACAGCATAACTCTGACATACATGCTCCTGGACCATGAGGAAATCTACCACTGTTTAACTTTCTACACAGTAGAACATTTCAGATGTGCCATCAAAACACCCTTTCACATTACTTTGTTCAGGGAGAAAGAGTGTTGCAGGGATCTGTGCTCATTGCCGCTCTGTTTTCAATTAGAATAAACTACATCACAAGCAATATTCTGAGCGCTGTACACATGTACTTTAATGCAGGTGACCTTATTGTTTCATGCCACTCTCAGAACATATCCTCTATAGAATGACAGCTCCAACTTACATTGAATAAACTGCTTCTCTGATGAATGATAATGGCTACCAACTGTCCAAATAAAAAGTTGCTGCTATACATTTGTGTAGGAAGTGAAAAATGCATCCTGCTTCTGAATTATGGTTATCTAGTACTTGTTATTAACAGCATCCACTTTGTGTTTAATTTTTAGCAGCAAGTTTAACTTTTTATAGCACATAAAATATATATAAACCACCTGTTTAAAGAAAGTGAACATATTTCAAGTAATTTCTTGAAACAATGTTCACTTTCTGATTGGGATCTGATTAAGGCATCAACATAAATGAAGAAGTGAGACACATGTTGTGTCACCCTTCTTCATTTATGTTGATGCCTTAATCAGATCCCATCTCGATTATGGTGCTCATATAATTCAGCTAGGGAAAGTGCACTAAGGTTGTTCCATCTGATTCAACATAATGCACTCAGAATTGCTCTGGGTGTGTTCAGGTCATCCCCAGTTCAGAGTCTGCATATTGAAGCTCATGAACCACCATTATTCCTGTGGAGAAAAATGCTATTACTGAATTATACATCAAAAATCCAGTGTCTCCTTTCTCAACCTGTTGGCCATATGTCTTTGATCTAAAGTGGGTCACTTACTACAGAAATAAACACAAAACAACAAACCTGCTGGTGTCAAGCTATGTGAGTTAAAGGAAATTTGAAAAATACACCTTTGCAAAATACAACAAGAAGCAGAAAATGCAATCTTTCCATGGTGCTCCTGCTCGCTATCCTATGACAGTTACTTCTGCAAATGAGAAAAACAGCCAATCTGAATATTAGGCAACTCCATGCAGTATGCACACAGAATGATGGTTCTGAAACCGATACTGCTGTGGGCACAGCATCTATCATTCCTTCCACTTGCATCTCCATTTGAATGTAGGTTGCTACATTCAACTCTGCCAGTTGAATGTAGCATTTTTATCACTGACACTTTTGCAATTAAATCAGTGCTATACAGAATGGCTCACAGCTGTATCTTTTTCTAAAGAAAATTATTCTCAATTGATACAACTTGGAAAACAAGTTCATTGTCATCTTTTGCTGGCTCCTTGCTTACACCAGAATTTTAGGGAATGAATGAATGAGCAGATGAAGTAGCCAAAGCTCTAAATGCCACAGACCTAAATCACATCAAAGTGCCATTTCATGCTTTTAGGTATATCATCTGGAAAGCTTGTACAAACCAGTGGGCATTGTTATGGTAGTCAGTTGACTAATGAACTGAAGCAAATAAAACATGATATACAGTTATGGACTCAAGTTCCCAGGCAAACAGAAGAGAATTCATCCCTGCCAGACAACACATTGGACATATACATCTTACTCATGTGTTTTCACTAACCAGAGATGACCATCCTCGGTGTCCTCACTGTTTTGCCATGCTCACAGTGAAACATATACTAATAGATTGCCTTTGTTACGAGAAGAATGGACAATTTGTTTCCATTTTCCTCTGACAACTGCAGGAATCTCTGGCCAAGTCACTGCCATTACACACATATGCATAAAATGGCACTAGGAGTGATCATGTTGTGCAGCAATGCACATTGCATCCAAAATGCATCCAAATGCTGTGCCATAAGCAATCAACCAGTGAGTGCCACAAATATAAAGGTACATGAAATTAACTACTACTCAATATTGGCACACTGATTAAACGTTGTTTATTATTATTATTATTATTATTATTATTGGCCATATGGTGCAAGGAAGCCTGAGGCTTATGCTGCACCAGCCAAAAAAAAAAAAATGTGAGAGAGAGAATCTTTAATTCCCTTCACGGCCAAAAAGCCAGGGGTTTACATTTTTACAGCCTCCCGAAACTTCCGGGAAAATCGAACAATTAATTTACAAAAACAGGTAATTTTACAAATGAAAACATATTTTGATACAAAAGAGAGAACTCCACGAGAGTTAAGTCTGATTGAGCTGGCTTAACATCGAGATCAGAGCACCAGCTCAATCAGACAGGAACAGTTGCAAGGTACACATTGCTGATTAGTCCTGCTAGTCATAATTTTTTTTAGGTAAGTCCGGTCAACAGCGAATTTGTTCAGGTCGGCGTCAAGTGCCTGGGTTTGCTTGAACATCTGCTGAGGGAGGAACCTGTCCGAGAGATGGAGTCGTGCTGAATGCGAGTAGAGCTCGGGATTGGCCCTAAGGGCAGCAGGGGGAATCCTCCAGCCACAGGTATCCCAGAATGAAGGTGTTGCGATTATGCCTGTTATCATCTTGACTGTTGCTAGGAGGCGTTGTTCGTCGACTAAGGTGGGAAGCCATGGAATCCCGAGAGAGTTGGCAAGCTGTGTGGTACGAATCACAGCTGGAAGGTTGTGCTTCCTGTTGGCCCACTTTAGGAGCCAGAATTCTGTGGCAAAGAGTGGTTTCTTTATTGACGGTGCCGCTGATGCCCAAATTTCAGCAGCATAGA
Organism: Mastigoproctus giganteus; assembly: GCF_048544385.1. Lineage (NCBI taxonomy): Eukaryota > Metazoa > Arthropoda > Arachnida > Uropygi > Thelyphonidae > Mastigoproctus > Mastigoproctus giganteus. The sequence continues at coordinate 176,549,336 of NC_143579.1, read as the reverse complement.
GTAAAGATGGAAAGATAATTGTTCTTATGTACCTCACGGTTGTCTTTTTATCTCTGATATGAAGAAGATGCTGTTTTGCTATCCACCGGAGTCTTGAAGCACGTGTGAGGAGCATGTCTATGTGGGCATTGAATCGAAGTTTGGAGTCGAATACAACGCCCAGATCATGATGGCTGGACACAATTGGGATGAGGATGTTGCCGACCGAAGGCTGGAGAGAAGGAGTTTGCTTCAATGAATACACCATGAATTCGGACTTAGCAGGATTGATCTTGAGCCCAAACTGGCAGAGGTAAGATGTGACTGCAGTGAGAGTGTTGTTAATTTCCGTTTTTACCAGATCAAGGTCTTGACCAGGGATGATGGGAGTGAGTATCTTGATATCATCTGCATAGCTCAGTAGACATCGAGAATGTGCAACCAGTGGAAAGATAATAGATGAGAACAGAAGGCCGGAAAGGACCCCTCCTTGTGGGACTCCTGCGATGACAGATCTAGTAAGGGTGCGATCTCCAGTATGAAGCTTTATAACTCTGTTATTCAGAAGAGAGGAGAGTAAGCATAATATGTTCCCTGTGATCTGGAAGTGGCATTCCAGGAGAGTGAGTAGTTGGTTTACTTGGACGGCATCAAATGCAGCCTCAATGTCTAAGTAAGTAACAGCTAGTTCGTGCCTTTTCTCGAATGCTGACAAGATAGTATTCGTGGTGGCTAGCAGATTGGTGATCGTTGATCTGTTTGGAAGGGAATAGTGAATTTGGGCTGGATTACTGGGCAAGATCTGCTTGGTGAGAATGGGGAGTAAGGTCTTCTCCAGGAGCTTCAGTAGGCTGGAGGAGTTGGAGATGGGTCGGAAGTGTTTAGGTTTCGATGGCGACTGAACTTTGGCTGAAGGTTTGATGAGATAGTTTTTCCATTGCTGTGGGAAAATCTGGTTCGAGAGTAACTGGTTGAAGATAATTAAAATGGCTGAATAATGTACGGACTTAGGCATTTGAGCATGAATTGGGGAACTCCATCATCACCAGTGGTTGACAAGGCAGGCAGAAAATTGATGGCGACGATCAGCTGTTGTTTTGTGATCTGAATTGTGTTCAACACTTCTTGCTGGGTGGGCTCTGTTAGTAGAGCCAGATCTGAGTTTGGCATAGGATTACGATTAAATCTTGTTACGAAATCGAGCCACAATTCAGGATCAAGTTGCAAAGGAAAATGAAGGTTCACTTTCTTGTATGGAATTTTTCCTTTAACCAGATCTCAGCTGACGTATAATTTGATTGCCTCAGATTTCAGGCGATTAAATTGAAGCCCGTGCCCTTGAATAAACGATGCGATCATTGACATTTTGCAACTGTTTCCATGTGCAATGGAGCTGTTGCTTCAGCTGGAAACTCATTTTGAGTTCTGAATTCCACCAAAGTCTTGTATATGGACTGATTGTGATTTTTTTAGAGGCAGCATATTTGGCAACAGTGTTGATCCAGTTTGTGAGAATGGTCACAGCTAGCTCTGGGTCACAAGTCTCTAAGGTCACCCAGGGAATGAGAGAGGCGGCTCTGATGCACTTATCTACATCAAGTAAGTTGGGACTAGTGATGTCAACCTTTTTTGTTGTCCTTCTGGCTTCTAATTTGGGGGCTGGCAGATATGCAGTCACATGTATTGGGACATGATCAGAGTCAAATGACATTTCTGCAATGTAATCAAGGGTGCAAGGGATAGAGGCTAGAACTAGATCTAAGAGGTTATTCCCCCTGGTTGGAGCTTCATTAATAAGTTGTAGATCAGCACATCTCAAGTGTGCCAGAAGATCCTTTTTCAGATTAGATAGCTGAGGAGGTAAATTGAAATCACCACAAACTAAGTGAGAAGCTGTGGGATGCAGCTGATTGATTATCCAGTTGGAAACTTCAAGGATGATTTGCTGGGAAGGCATTGGAGGTATGTACACCACACAGATGTCAAACGTCACGAAGTTGTATCCTAACGTAACGAGGATTGCTTCATAGTTAAGGGAGTTACTGGATTTATTATCCAATAGCTTGAAAGCGGATTTCTTGTAAAATATTGCGACGCCTCCACTCTTGCGTGCAATCCGAGATGTGAATACGACCCCATAATCCGCTGGGGCAGCTGCTGCTAGGAATTCTTCATCGTCATTGAGCCAGGTTTCGGTGATGGCGAGCAGGTCAAAATATCTGGGGAGCAGAATTTGCTCCATAGTGTCAAGCTTGTTCCTAAGACTACGCACATTCTGATAAAAGATTGTGCAGGCAGGTACTCTACGTACTTTGATACGGATGGGTGGTCTCTGACATGGCACTACTCGATTCAGCGGGGTGTCTAGGACTGATGAGCACAGGGATCGGCATATTGGTGTTCCATGTCTGTGGTTCTGGTTGCGGTAACGAGATCTGGGATTGCTATGAATCAGGATACCATTGGTGGGAGTCCTTTCCATTACTTCTATATCGCTGCCCTTTATGCCCGAGGTATGGCATAACAAGAGCACCAGCAGGCCAGATTTCAGGATTGAAGAGTGCTTCAAAATCTGCATCAGCTACATCGATCTTAAAGGAGGCGTAGATGGGATATTTCGTGGATAGCTTGGTGACTACCATTCATTTTGAGTGCAGCAAGGTTTTCCACATCATCAGCTGTGGTAGCAGGGGAGAGCCTACTAATGAAGATATTACGGATCCTCTTGCTCATCATTCCAGTGTTCGCAATTTGCATCTTGCTGAAGTGCAAATTGGTTCCAATAACTTTAAGATTGGGGCTCAGTTCTTTAAGAGTTGGATTACGGGTCAGTGTTTGTTCTTTTGTTCGTTGGCTTGCAATCATTGCATACGTTGTAGTGTCTCTATGGGTCTTTACATTAGATACAATCGTAGTCCCTGTATAATGGTTACCTCTCATGTTGTTTGAGGCGGAGCCACAATTGCAATGTACTTCAGCAGCCAAAGCATTATCCGGTTTCGAGCGCGAGGACCCCATATGTGAGTTTTGTGATCGCGAATAGGTGCGATTTGGCAGGTTCTGCTCCTGATGACTTCTTTGGATCTTCTGTGAGGCAGTATTTCCTGAGTATCCGTTGGCATCTGCTGTGATTTCAGCATATACTGGTCTAGTGGGAGTTTTGTGATCGCGAATAGGTGCGATTTGGCAGGTTCTGCTCCTGATGACTTCTTTGGATCTTCTGTGAGGCAGTATTTCCTGAGTATCCGTTGGCATCTGCTGTGATTTCAGCATATATACCGTTCAGGGCACACAACTTCAGACTCACATATTGTAAGAATGGGGGATGGAGAGGGATCATATGGTAATAAAGATGGGGTGGTTTGTGTAGGAGCTCTCGGTTTCGCGTGAAATTGTTCGTCCGGAGGATGCTGCTCATGAAGGTTAGTTTCAACAGCAAGATCACAAACCGATTGCTTCAGGTCATCAAAGTTTTTCCCCAACACCTCCAATGTTTTGTGTATGCATTCATTGTGTTCTCGTAGTCGCATGTTTTCAAGCAGTAGGTCTGCGAGATATTATGAATTGGGGATAGCTTTATACATAGAGTTGTCTCGATATTTGTGAGGAGCGAGACCAAGAGTGGACTGTGTTCGAGTGATGTTTGATTAACTATTGCGGAGATCTCTGTTGATAGGTTGTTATCCTGTTGGGAGCTACTAGATTTTTGCATGATAAGATCTGAAAGGCCATTTTGTTCTGCCAGTAATGAGTCAGGGGTCAATTCCACATGTGCATCTGACGATCTCAGTTTTTCCGTGTTTACCTCAGGTTCGGGTTGGGTCCTGTGCTCAGGTGAATCCGAAATTTGGTTAACGTCATTAAAAGTTTCACCAGTTGTTCCTAGTGAATGCATATAATTTTCTCCCTTACAGGGGGGACACTGCCAAACTTTCCGTCGCTGCTTCCCGAGTCTCTTTAGGTCCAACGCGAGACATTTGCTTCCATATGTCTTGAGACAGGAAGTACATTTTATAGCTACGTCCGGAACAATTCCACAAATTACACAGCTTTCATTATTTTGGTGATCTTGTTTTAAAGGCATTTTCATATCTTAGGCGCAGATAAAAAGATTACGAGTGGGCTGGAAAAGCGTTTACAATTGTGTTTAGTAGTTGCCTTAACTACGTATCGTATTCCAAGCAATAAGTTTACCGATAAGATACAAAATAAGTCAAGAATTACAGCTTATTTTAGTTGGCTAGACTTGTTACTGTTGGATGTAGAAATCCGCTTGTACGAGGCATGGATAATTGCTAGGAGGCAGTAAATGACGCGTGTCGCCATGGTCACCTGACCACAAGTACAAACTCATAGCGCATTTGCCTAACCTTGATCTGTAGCCAGAAGTGGTAGATATCTCTGGTCAGCCATGAGTAGCAAAACAGCAAATTTTGCAGTATAAGAAACTATAAATAATAAATACCTGGATTCCAGGTAGCCACACAATGGATATCCTCTTGTTCAGCGTCAAATTACGAATAAACCCAAGCATAATTCTGTTAATTTAACTGATTAATCGGAGCTACAAAGACACACAGCCGTACAACTGAAGAGCTGAATTACCCTGAGAGAGAGAGAGAGAGAGAGAGAGAGAGAGAGAGAGAGAGAGAGAGAGAGAGAGATAGAGAGTCAGAAGTAGAAAGGAATCACCAAGAAAGAGAAGAATGATGATATCCAGCTCAGGACCCTGGGTGAGCCAAGCCCATACTCACCAGATGTGAGCTCCTGGGGATAGACTTGACACAGTCAAATTGTCTATCCTGCAAAGAAGCTGCAAGAGCGTGCAATCTTTCGTGTTTTTTTTTTTTTTGTTTTGTTTTTTTTTCTAGACTGTGCTCCATCAAAGGAGTCATTTCAAACTTCATTTAAAAATATCATTCAAGAGACAGAAGTTATAAGTCGACTAGCAGTGCTAAAACAGCATCACTGCCATTTAGTTTTGGTTTCTGTTCATTCCAATACTGTAGATTCCTTAGAATGACTTTTTTTTTTTTTTTTTTTTTTGCAATATTCCTCCTCTATATGTTGTATAGAGTTTGAAGCATTTAATGACACCCATGTCAATAAATGCTTCACTAATGAGAACATTAGTGCTTTCTAAAGAATAATGTTTACCTTGGTTGCATACTGTTGTTGCCATTAGAAACAAGTAAAAAATCTACCGCCTTCTGGCCGAAACACACAGTAAGGAATCAATGTAACGCCATTGATGAATAACATCGTAAATTCTGATAAATTTTAAAGAAACCATCACCTGCTATATTGCCAATGTCTTTAATGACGTCTTACATGCTATTTGTTCAGCATGTGAAGAACATGAAGGAAAACAAATGAAACAATTCCTTCCTTAATCATTTCATAGCTGCCTTTGTCTCTGGTTATTCTAACCTTTTTATTCAGCACTGCACACCTCTCTAATGTGACATTTGGAACTTTTATTTTTTTTTACTGTTGTATTGTTCTATTTTAATTATTGCCATAGTTGCTCAGTTAACTTACTGAAAGTAAGTTATTTCAGTAGACTCATTAGGGTTGGTGAATTTTAATTATGTCACTGTATTGGAAAAGTTGAAAAGATTTTCAATCGTCTGGAAAAAAGATAGTTGTTAAATTTTGATTTTTATATTGTAATTTTTTTAAGAATCAAGTTATAAAAAAAAAAAAAAGCAGCGTGTGTACCCTGTACACACAAAAGATGTTTTATTTTATGTGAAAACATCTATGGCGGCACTAGAGTAAAACTGTTTAAATTTTTGAACGGTTTTATCGAAACTTACTTACTTACAGTACTAAGAAGTTTAATGTTGATCAAAATCTTGTATTTTATGCTTGCATAATATTACTACCTGCTTTATTGCATAATATTCTCTTTTATTCTTGCATAATATTATCACGAAATCTTATTGCAGTTGTAAAACTGTTTAAATTTTTGAAAGTTTTGATTGAAACTTACTTATGCTATTTAGGAGGTTGATGTTGATCAAAATCTTGCAATTTATTCTTGCATAATATTACTACACACTTTTTTGCAAAATATTCTGCTTTTATTCTTGCATAATATTATCACAAAATGTTATCGCAATTATAAAATCGTGTAAATTTTTGAACGGTTTGATCAAAACTTACTTACACTACTTAGAAGATTGACGTTGATCAAAATTTTCCATTTTATTCTTGCATGATATTGCCACATGCTTTCTTGCATAATATTCTGCTTTTATTCTTGCATAATATTATCGCAAAATGTTATTGCAATTGTAAAACCATTTAAATTTTTGAATGGTTTGATCGAAACTTACTTACCCTACTTACACACCTCTAGCTAGGGGGAGATACACAGACTAAAAGGTTAACAGTGGCCACAGGCATAGGCAAAAGTGATTCTTGCACGGCTTCTATTAGAATGAGCTGCAGCCTGAAAAGCAAGGCAATGGAGATTTCCAGGACTGCTGGAAATCATAGTGGGACAAATAAATACATGGGCTGTGTTAGGGTAACTAAGAGTAGAAACAGGTGCATGTATACTTGCATGTGTGTTAGGCGCCTCCGTAGCCAGGTGGGAAGGATAGCAGTGCGTAGCACACGCTTCTTGATTAGACCGGGGTTCGAACCCATCACCACCAAATACGGAGGATGCGGAAAGGTCAGGGAATGACCACCGCATATCCCGGAACAATATGGCCTTAGTTGCCAATGCTCCTAAAAACCAAATAACAACATACTTGCATGTACACCGATGCTAGAAGTATAGTTAATAAATTTAATGAGCTTGAAGTGCTAGTCAAAACATCAAAGGCAGATATTGTTGGGATATGAGAGACATGGTGTCACACAGACATAAGTAGTGCAGAATTGGAATTTGGGTAGTACAATGTGTACAGATAGGACAGGAAGGGAGAAGGAGTTATTCTTTTAGTTTGGAAACACAAAATCTAAGGAAGTGCATCCAATTGACGTTGGTGGACAATGCAATGTTGTCTGTTTGGTGTAACATAAGCACTGGGAAAGGAGAAATGAGAGTAAGTGTTTGTTATAGGCCTAATGAATCTGATGAGTATAATGAGCAATTGTGCAGAGAAATAGAGTGGGCCAGTAAATCAGAGTGTCTTATAATGGAGGATTTTAACTTTCCAGATATTGACTGGAACTTGTGGGTTGGTCACTTGCACACTAGCAAGACTTTTGTGGATTTATTGGATGACTGTTTTCTACAGCAACATGTTTAAGAGGCAACCAGAGGGAGTAATACTCTTGATCCGATTATCAGCAGTTGATTATTCATGCATTAAGAATTTGCAGATAACGGAACCACTGGGTAACAGTGATCACAATGTACTGATGTGGGAATTACTTAAAGATGTAACTACCATCAAGGCTAAAGGGAAGGGCTTTTGCTTTCATAAAGGTGACTACAGGGGTCTCAGACAGTTTTTAAATTCTGTACAGCGGGATCAACTGATGGTGTTACCAATGTTGAATTGTAAATGGGAAGCCTTCAGAGACTTAATTTTGGAGGCTACTAGGCTTTTCATTCAAACAAGAAATACTGTTCGAGGTTTAGGCCTAAATGGATGTCAGATGAATTAATGAGGCTCATGGCAGAGAAGAAAAATATATGGGATGCATATAAAGTATCAGGTGAAACAGAAGCCTATGGCAGATATAAACTAGTCTGTAATCAAGTCATAAAGGAGTTTAGCAGGCGAAGGCAGATTACAAGAAATCCTTGGCAAAGGATGCAAAGAAAAACAGCAATGAGTTCTTTTCTTATATAAACTCTAGAAGGAAAGGGATGAATCAGATCATACCACTTAACATAGATGGGGTTGACTATTGATGATCATGCTAAGGTAGCTCATAAACTGAAAGCCTATTTTGAATCTACATTCACACATCAGGGGTTATTCAATGCCAGAAGTTTATCAAACTCTAACAGGGAGCTAAGTGATTTTGTAATAACTGAGAGCAAAGTGGAGGAGAAATTGTTGAAGTTAAACATAAAAAAAGGCACGTGGGGTGGATGGGATCTATCGAGTTATATTAAAGGAGGCAGCAAAAGAAGGAAAGCAAACCCTTAGCCATAATTACGAGAGCTTCCTTGGACTCAGGGGAGGTGTGGCGCCTCTGTAGCCAGGTGGGAAGGAGCAGCAGTGCGTAGCACACGCTTCTTGATTGGACCGGGGTTCGAGCCCGTCACCACCAAATAATATGGCCTTAGTTGCTAATGCTCCTAAAAAAAAAAAAAAAAAAAAAAAAACCAAAAAAAAATCAGGGGAGGTCCTCAGGGACTGGAGGTGCACAAATGTATCAACAATTCACAAAGGGGATTCAAAAGGTAACACTAGTAACTATAGACCTGTTAGTTTAACTTGTGTTCCAGGGAAAATAATGGAATCACTGGTTACAGAAGCATTGCAGGATCATCTAGATGACTACAGTAACAGTTAAAATACAGCATGGGTTTGTTAAAGGAGGTCTTGTCTGACCAATTGGATTGGATACTATGATACGGTCAAAAAGGAAGTGAATGCCAAAAATAATTTTGATATCATATACTTGGATTTCAGGAAATCTTTTGATACTTTTGCACATGGAAGACTGCTTTACAAATTGGAGAGATATGGCATTAAGTGTAAGTTGCTACAGTGGATAAAGGGATGGTTGAGTGGGAGACGACAGAGAGTGGTAATCAATGGACACTGCTCTTACTATTATTATTATATTATTTCTCCCTGATTGGGGCTTCCACCTCATGACGGGTATTGATACCAAGTACACAGGGTAGTTGTTGTTATGTCTGATGTTACTGTTGGTCGAGGAACTCTCTGACTATCCTACAGGTGTTCAAGATTGCGACTTTCTGGAGTTCCTTGTAGGTGTTTGCTGAGAGACCTGTTGCTGCTAGGCTGTTATGTAGGATCTTTGACACCATACCTGTGGTTGACACAATGACCGGGATGGTCGTTACTTGTTGCATATGCCACATCTCTTTGATCTCCTGTCTTAGGTTCGTGATTTTTTCCTCATGGGTTTTTCTGGACATTGCTAGTGTTGGGCACCACTATGTCAATCAGGTAGGTAGCCTTTTCCATCTTGTCCACAAGGGTTATGTCCGGTCTGTTGTGCAGGATTGTCCTATCCATTATTATGGCGCGGTCCCAGTACAGCTTGTGGGTTCGGGTCTCTAGTATTGCCTGGGTTTTGTACTTGTAGTATGGTACACTTTATTATTATTATTATCATTATCATTATTAGCCATATGGTGTAACGAAGCCTGAGGCTTATGCTGCACTGGGCAAAAAAAAATTTCTCTATTACTCTGAGAGAGAGAGAAGTAGAAAGGAATCACCAAGAAAGAGAAGAATGATAATATCCAGCTCAGGACCCTGGGTGTGCCAAGCCCATACTCACCAGATGTGAGCCCTGGGGGTAAATTCTTCGTGGGCAAATGTTATTAGTAGAGTTCGGTGTTCTGCCCATTGTTGTTTTGTATATTTATCAATGATATTGATGAAGGTATATCAGGTTTAATGTCCAAATTTGCAGATGATACAAAGGTTGGGAGGGTTGTTAATGACAGTAAAGACAGTATGCTACTCCAACTGGATCTAGATAATTTGGACAAATGGGCTGAGAAGTGGCAACTGAAATTTAACATTGACAAATGCAATGTACTGCATATGGATAGCAATAACCAAAGAGAAACATACCAACTGTGTGTTACTACACTCAGGGAAGTGGAAAGTGAAAAAGACTTGGGGGGGGGGTAATTGTGCAGTCAAATATGAAGTTCGCTGAACAGTGCAGACAGGCTGCCAGGGAAGGTCGTGGAGTCTTGTCAATGATATTTAGGAATTTTGCTAGCAGGGACAGGGAGGTGATTATCCCTTTGTATAAGGAAATGGTCAGGCCACACCTAGAATACTGTGTACAGGTCTGGACACCTCATTTTAGGAAGGATGTAGAATTGCTAGAATGAGTACAAAGAAGGGCAAGATTGGTGTGGAGAACAAAAGGGTGCTCTTACCAAGAAAGGCTTAAGCTCTGCAAATTGCAGCACCTGGAGAGTAAGCACCTGCGAGGTGATATGATTGAGGTGTATATAAGGCCTTGAGCAAGCTGAATGCTAATGGGATTCTTCCTCTTGCTCAGATTAAGATCCTGAGGGGGCACAGTTTCAAGTTGAGGAAAGACAGTTGTAGAATAAATGTGTGGAAATTTGCCTTTAGCCAGTGGGTAGTTGAGCAGTGGAACAGACTTCCATCCTTTTTTGGGGAAGGTGATAGCCTAAATAAATTTAAGGCTGAGCTAGACAGGAATTTGGAACAAATGGAGGGGCGAAATGGGAGGTGGTTTTTTTTTTTTTTTCTTTTTTGCCTGATGCTGCATAAGCCTACTTTCTTGCATCATATGCCTCTACTAATGCTAGTAATATTATCACAAAATCTTATCACTTTTGTAAAACTAAATTTTTGAATGGTTTGATCAATATTTATTTACACTACTTAGAAGGTTAATGTTGATAAAAATCTTGCATTTTATTCTTGCATAATATTATCGCAATTGGAAAACCATTTAAATTTTTGAATGGTTTGATCAAAATTTAATCTAATTCTTGAGAAGCAGATTTTATTAAAATCTGCATTTTATTCTTGCATAATATTCTGCTTTTATGCTTGCATGATATTATTACCCACTGCTTACTCTACCGAATCAATATTAGAGTAAATCACTAGAGTAAAATTGTTACCAATCGATTTTACTCTAGTGCTGCCATATGTATTTTCATGTCAAAAATTTCTTTAACAATCAATTGCATCAATTCCATTACATCGATTGCGCCATTTCCATTACAAGAAAATTTCGTTACCAATCGATTTTACTCTAGTGCCGACATAGATATTTTCGCATCAAAAGTGTTATGTGAAAATGAACATAAGTTACATTCTAAACCCAACTGCTCTGGGTTCGCTGCACTTCTTTATTTGTTTATTTTTTTATTTTAGTATTATGCCACAGTTGATGCAGGAGAGCCAAGTCCATCTGCTGATAATATCATGTGGTTATCAGTTGATAACATAGAAGAAAGGGAGTCAATGGTTATAAGTGATCTTCCTGATTTAGTTGGCAGTGGTCATAGTGTTGGAGGTGTTATAAGTAGCACTGTTGGTGCTGCATCTGATCCAACTTCTGCACCATTACAGTTGCAAAGAATCATATCTCGATGCTGCTGCCAATTCTTCTATGCTAGTTATGGTGAAAATGTGGATCCCAACAGCCTGGAAGAAGTGCCTCCCCTGGTAAGACCTCTTGGAAAGCCTGTTTTTATAAAATAATTTTTGAATTTCTGTATTAGTTTTTAAAATTTATAAAGGCTACAAAACCTTAATTGTATTTAGCAGTGAAGTGAGCTTGAACCGTAGTCCACTCAAATGCATGTGTTGCTGCATTCTTTAATTTGACAACTCATGTTTACTGCTGTTTACAAAGTATTGAGTAACTATGTATTAATTATTATAAGTTTTTCTGTACAAAATAAGTTCAACTTCCACACAGTAGCATTTCTGGATTCGATGTGGAATTCTGTCATCAGGCCTAAAAATTGAAATATTAATGAAACTTACATTACACAAAGCTAGTTTTAAACCTGGAGAATTGTATAAAAATCAAGAAAAGAGAAGAATGTGGAACTGTGTACTATTCTATATGTCCATCCTCCAAGTGCATCAGTTGTATTCCTTTTTCGAACATTTCTGCAAGTGTTCAAAAAAGGAATACAAATGGTTGTTGGAGGGAAACTGAGTATTTGCCTCTCTTCATAGAGTTGCTTGCCAGTGATATATAGGAATTTTACAGATAATTGTATAAAGGTCAGTCTATAAGTATTTACCCTCACTAATATATTTGTGTTAGAGATTTGAAACTTGGCTGGCAATTTCATCCTTCTCTACATGGTATCTTCCAGAGCAGTGGTTCTCAACTTTTTGGCCAAGGTACCTCGTGGAAGTTCACTTAATTTATATACTTGTTATTTTTTTTTTTTTTTTAACTAAATTAAAATAATCACATACATTAGCTTATTTTTGAATTTAGCTAAGAATTTAATAAGTTACAACTTAAAATTCATGGAGCCTTTGTTATCGGTAAATTTGGCACTAACATTATATTTTGATTAGTAAATTGTAGTGTAGTACATCACATAACCTGGGAATAGTGTAGCATTATTATACTCTTATATCTTAATTCGTGTGGTAATTTAAATTATATTTAGATTAAAATCATGCCTCAAACAAGAGCAACAAAGCAAAACTGGTCAAAGTAGTAGAAAATACTGCTTTGGCTCAGAATTACTGTGTGCTTCTTGCCAGTTTTTTAATGGGTTTTCTGTAGTAGAACGTAATATGATCAAAGCGGATGTCTTTGTATGCTTCTCTTGCAGAGAGTATATGCACTGGCATATACTTGCATCATTTGCACTGGCAAATGATGCAAGAAAGCCAGATTATGCAACATCAGCCAAAACAAAAAAAAACACTTTCCACATCAACTGTCTAACCCCTCTAATAATTTCTCTAGTTCCTCCTTGAATTTATTCCAACTCTCAACTATTCAGTAGCTGAATACAATTTTCTGCATGTCTGTCACACAACTATCCTTCCAAAATTTTAATTTAAGTCCCCTCTTGTGTTTTCTAAGTAAAAGTAAGTATTCCTTCAGGATTTCGCTTACTCCGCCCATTTAAAGTCTTAAAGAACTCGACCAAATCTATTCACAGGTGTCTAGTTTCCAGATGCTGCAACTTGCAGAACTCAAGCTTTTCTTGGTAAAAGCACCCTTTTGTTCCCCCCTCACTGCTTACATTGCATTTTTCTCCACCCATTCAAATTGATCAGTATTAATAATAGCAAATTGGTGTTTACACAACATCAACCAAAAAAAAAAAAAAAAATCCCATTTCACTTATACATCCTCTCCAGCAGTTTTTCTAGTTCTTCCTTGAATTAATTCAAACTATCCACTTCCATAATAATGGATGGTAGCTTGTTCCAGCAATCAACCACCTATTAGCTGAAGGCAAACGTCTACACATCTATTCTGCAACCATCGTTCATCAATTCAAATTTATGCCCCCTCATGTGAATAGAATGAGCAAGAGAAAGGATCCCATCAGCATTGAGTTTGCTCAAGTCATCCATAGCCTTAAACATCTTGATCAGATCTCCTCGCAAGTGCCTAGTCTCCAGATGCTGCAATTGTAGATCTGAAGCCTTTCTTCGTAACAGCACCATTTTGTTCCCTACCAATCTCTTCATCACGTCTGCAGCGAATTGTTTGTCTCCCATCAGAGCCATGCAGGTTGAATTTGTTCTCATCCGAGAAAATAACTGACTTCCACTGCTCTAGGGTTTATTTGATATGCTCCTTACACCAAATTAATCGGGCCTTTTTTTTTTTTTTTTTTTTTGTGAGGAGGGGCTTCTTCTTAGGACAACAGGCTACAAGTCCATTTTTGAAGAGGCGTCTTCTGACTGTTACTGCACTTGCTGCCACTCCTGTATGTTCTTCCCTTTCTCTTTTCAGCTCAGATGAAGAAGCTTTGCAGCTTTTAAGGCAAAAAAAGGCTTCAAAACGCAGTCATGTTTTGACATAGAGACTTGTTTGCATCCGGTTCCTTTTCTCCTATCAGCAGAACCAGTTTTCTTGAGTTTGGAAAGAAATCTACTCACTGTCGACTGATTATAAGCAATATGATGGGAAGAACATCCTTCCTCACGTAAAGCAACAATAGCACTCTTTCTTCGTGGTGTCAACTGTGCGTAACTTGACATCCTGACACAAGCAACGAATGACTGCAACTCTTGCAGAGCATGCTTATATAGCTGAAAGTAACAGCTGATGCAATATTATGTCATCACCTACGCATATCAATCTTATTTGATGCAATCTGTAAGAAATATTGCCATATACTTACGTTATTCGGATGACAATTACAATTTTAAAAGGTGATGCACTTTTTTTGAACACCAAAGAAATTTGGAGTGAATAATAACAGCTTGAAAAGAATGATAATTTGAAAAATTGGGGTGGTTTATGGACAAGGGGCATGCTAGTAATAGCAGAAATACCCAACAACCATAATGGAATGGTTGTTGGGTATTTCTGCTATTACTAGCATAATGGAAAAAATGTAGATAAGTAGATTAGAGTATGAGTGGAGAAATGTTAACCATGTCAGCTGTAGCAACAATGGAAAAAATTAAATAGGTACCTGTAAATTAAAAGGTTTTTTTTTTTTTTTATTGTTTTGGCATGCAATTTTTTTTTCATAGCTGACCTGACAGAGACCAGAACAGAAAGGAATAAAAACCACATCAAATCTAAGATAAAGATAAATATTGAGATAAAAATAAAATAAAATAGCAAGAGGAATTTAAACAAAAGTAATGTAAAGTAAAGATGAAAGGATATAGACAAAGGAGGACAACTTACTGTGGTGCCAACCAGGAGCGAGTGATATGGGCTGAGGGCAGTAAACGTCAGCCTGGCTGTATCAGTGAACAAAAGAAGTTAACAAATTAGTTCCCTACATATTTATAAGTTTTTTTTTTTTTTAATTTTATTTTACAGGTACCCATTTAATTTGTGTGTACACTTAACTTGTGGGAATGGACAGGCAGTTAATCTTAAATGTTAAACACATTTGGACTTCAAACCTCATAGCAAAGTCAGTTCCCACAGTACTTTTCACATAATGGGGAAAGAGTCACACAAGTGGTGGCGAGGCACTTGACAGGTGCTCGCATTTAATTACTCTGCAAAAATCATAAAAAAAAATTTCAGGAACTATTGCAGTAAAAGTTTGACTGTATTTAAGAAGCAAGACATAATTTCATAGTGTTTAATACAAAAATTAAATATTTAAAAAAAAAAAAAAAGTTTTTTTGTGCCTTTTATTTTAAAAAAATATATTAATTCTGCTTAAAATTAAAAATAAAACATTATAAAAGGTGGTAGATGACTTTCATCAACCGGTGAAATACCACCACTTTGCTTATTGGAGGCTTGAAGTGGTGAAACCCATGTTTAGTCTCTAGAGCAAAGTTTCTGGCATCCCGTTGCCCCATACTTCTCCTTCAACCCATGCATGGTACTAAGTACTATAGGTTTTGATACCTTTCGTGTTTGGGGTTTTCATAAAAAAAAAATATATATATAAAGATGAAACTGTTGGTTTCTTCCATTTTACAGGTTTAAAAACTATTAAACATGTGTAACTTTAAATATGCACATGTACTTATTTCACTGCACTGTGTGTGTTATGAGTATTAATTATATGTATAGATTGTTTTAAAAACATTTAAAACTGTATACATATTTTAGAAACTATTTTTTACTTCTATTTTCTAATTTTTTCAATTTTTTTTTTTTTTTTTTAATTTAGTTCAAATTTGGCACACTGTGTATCATGCAAAATTTGAATCTTACCGACTCCTATCCCAAGTGTATATCACCTTCAGTATTAATGTTTTTATTGACTAATGTTTATGAACACCTGGGACAGTGGTGTCCATACACCAGTGGTGTCCATATTCAAAGATAGATTTGTTTCGTGGGCCGTGCAGAGTAATTCAAGAAAAATTAAGTGTGTTACACTTTCCATATCTTCTTACATGTAAAAGGAATTTTCTATTCTCATGTTACTGTTTTTTATTTTCATACTATATATAAAAAATGCAAATTCCCAACACTTTTATGTGCAGCAAATCTATGTCAGTGATTTATTGTTATTTTTGTTTTAAAGTTTATTAAAATTGTAAAAATACGACTTACTTTTGCTTTTAAATGCTTACTTTAGAACATTTACAACCTGAAAAGGATGACTGCTTTGCAATATTAAGGTGAATAAATAAATATAATGATACACCTAAATTTGAAAATATTCCAAAATTCCAATACTGAACAAAACTTAACATTTAACCAGATAATTCAGGCTGGATGCTTACCTGTTATTCTGTTTCTTAAATATTGATTTGATTTCAAGCGTGAAAAAAATTGTTCGCAGACATACGTTGATCCAAAGTACCCATTTTCATGGCATTTTCTTTTATTAGCGAAAAATCTTCAGATGGGAGAGCATTGTAGAATTCAAGTAGTTTATTTTTCAGTCCATATACTTATTTATTATTATTATTTTTTTTTTTTTTTTGAACCATGTTTTGGCTTGAAGATCGATAATTTCAAGTTACTACCTTGGGACTGTAGTTTTCAGCCTTAGAAATAAATGGATTCTCAAACAAGCTTATGTTTTTCATGGGATATCATATCAGCAAATTGGCTTTCAAACTGGTCAAAAAAGTATTTGTAATAATGAGAGACAAAGATTCTTTGGAAATATGTGTTTCTCTTTTAGCTAAGTGTACATTCAAAGTGAACTAAATTGCCTTGCTCAGTTTGGAATTTAAATAATAACAACTCATTCTGAAATGATTTCATGTCACCATACAAATCAGAGACCAATTTTCCTTTCCCTTGTAGTTTTAAATTAAGAGCATTTAAATGACTAGAAATGTCTGTAAGAATTGCAAGATCAAACAACCACCCCATATTTGATAGTTGTTTTGTAGGTTTCCCTTTTTCTGTCATAAAAATATAAATTTCATGACGCAGTTTAAAGAGATGATATAACACTGCCATGATCAAGCCATCTCACTGCACAATGTAAAATTACACTTGGTATTCAGCTTCAATTTCTGAGAGAAACAGTTGAAGCATTGATTAACCCCTTCATGGATTATCCCGAGATATCTCGTTTTTAGTTTTAAAAGTTATTTGGAACTACACGAAATATCTCGGGATACTATAATACCCGAAGCAAATGATAATACTTCCAAATTTAGGATCGAAACATATTTTCTCAGGCATTTATCTGGCTAATTTTGCATTAGCCAGATAAATCCTGAGATTTCTCGGGATTTTCTTACGCCTGGCAGCAGACGACTGACTTTCATTTTACATATATTTACTTATTGTACTGCATTATTATTATTATTATCATCAGCCATATGGTGCAAGGAAACCTGAGGCTTATGCTGCACCAGCCAAAAAAAAAAAAAAATTCCCAAGTTGCCCTGAGAGAGAGAGAGAGAGAGAGAGAGAGAGAGAGAGAGAAGGGAATCACCAAGAAAGAGAAGAATGATGATATCCAGCTCAGGATCCTGGGTGTGCCAAGCCCATACTCACCAGATGTGAGCCCCTGGGGTTAGTTTTTTTTGTCTAAACAGTAGTGCGCATTCCTATGTGCCGCCAGTAAGCAAAATAAAATTTGCCATCCTAAATGCTCAATACTGTTAAGTATTAACCAATTAGAAAAAATATCAAAAAAATATTTCGGCACCCTCTTGAACTGCCGTCCACAAGCGACACTTACCTCACCTATCCACTTGTGGCAGCCTTGTGTCAGAATGTAGTTAGTTCACGATTATTGTTTGTGGCGGGAGGTTACTGCTTATGCATTCCACTTGATTTTTTAATTTTATTTATATAATGAGTAGTGAACAGTGTTTTTCTGTTCCTTTCTTTTAGCTAAGTGCTAATTTATTAAAAAAAATCTGTATAATTTGCACACATTTTGGCATACACAAGATAACTCGGGATAGCCCAAATGGGTTATCCCAAGTTATTAATTACTCCCATGTATTTTCTACTAAAAAAATTTAAAAAAAAACACAAAAACAATACGAGTATTCGCATGATGCATACTTTTAATTTGTAAAATAAAAAAAGTTTATCTGTTATGGCACATTTTCAGGAAAAAATGTTCTAGGAAAGGGTTAAGGCCATGTGATTTTATAAAATTTACAGTTGAAATAACCACATTCATAACGTGTTGGAGATCCAACCCACAGAGAGCTTCTTGATACACAATGCAGTGAATTAATTCCAATCAGAGGTTCAGCTCCAGTATCTGTCATTTCCTTTGTTATTCTATCCATAAGCCCAATGTATTTATCAATCATATTTTTACAGTCTCAGTTGTGACTACTCACAGGTTTTTATTATTTAATCCTAACTTTTCAATAGATCGGCAAAAATTTTCAAAAAGATTTTGCATTATTATTATTATCATCAGCCATATGGTGCAAGGAAGCTTATGCTGCACCAGCCAAAAAAAAAAAAAATTCTCGAATTGCCCTGAGAGAAAGAGAGAAGGGAATCACCAAGAATGCGAAAAATTTCTTCTCTTTCTTGAATGCTTTATAAATAAGCGAAATCTTCAACTGGTACAAAATTATCATTAATTCCACGTATGAAGGTAAGGTTGTGTCATTTACATTAGTACTGTCAACTAGTGCCACCAAAATATAAAACAAATATTTCTTTAATTTTATGTTTTCCAAAAGTTGTTCAAACAAATTCTATCCAGTGTCTTCTACTCTTTGCATAATTGTTTGTCGAGCAAACTAATGTCTTGTATCATTTTTTGTTTCTCCAGACAAATTTCTTCCACAACGTTTAACAAATTCACCATCACCTTTACTTTCAAAAGTGATCAAAAGGTTTACTTTCAAAAGCAATCAAATGTGGAACTTGATAACTGGCACTTGCATCAGAGGCCCCAAGTGCCAAGCAATTGTGATTGAGGGTTTTCTGTGTGCTTAAAGTGCGATTGTATAAAAGTGATTTATAGTTCTTTTAGGTTCCTGTCCTTAAGAAATTTATTTATTTAATAACAGCTATTGTTACAAAAGTACTTGTACAGAGCAAGAAAGGAAAGCCACCTTTCTTTATTTTTCATATTTCTATTACTAACACTTACTACTTTACACTTGGTCTATCAGGCACTGCTCCTGCCTCCCCATGGCGGGGACGGAAACCTTGGCAAAGCAGTTAATCTGCCAAGGGCCAAAAGGAGAAATTATGGAACAAAATGTGAAGAGCCTTTCCTCCTCTAGAGCCGACAAGCTCTCGGCCAGACATAGAAACCGAACATGACACGTTACAACCCAAGAGGTTTAAAACCAACTCCTCAGCGACAGATATTCCTGCATTTCTCATAATGCACTCTCTTACAAAGGCGCCTCCGTAGCCAGGTGGGAAGGAGCAGCAGTGCATAGCACACGCTTCTTGATTAGACCGGGGTTCGAGCCCGTCGCCACCAAATATGGAGTATGCGGAAAGGTCAGGAAATGACCACCGCATATCCCGGAGCAATATGGCCTTAGTTGCTAATGCTCCTAAAAACCAAACAACAAACAAACAAACAACTCTCTTACAAATCAGTCTCTCACTGAACTGTCTCCGTTTCTTATCCAGAAACACCTAGAAAGTCTGGCAGGATCTCCTAAGGCAGTCAAGAGGCTGCAATCAGGGGACCTATTAGTAGAAACAAACAGAGTCCTTAACATTCAGAGTATCTACTGAAAATTACAAATTTTGCTGGAATTCCAGTAAAAATTTCTCCCCATGGAACCCTAAACACATCTAAGGGAGTTATATCCAGCTGGGATCTATTGAATGTCTCAGAGGAGGAGATAAGTCAAGAGCTTCAGGAGCAAAATGTAATTGCAGTCAAAAGAATTATGATTAAAAAGGACAATACACTCACACCTACAAGGAAATTATACTCACTTTTAATACCCTTCGTCTATAAAAGCAGGTTATCTTCTTTGCTGCATTCAACCGTACATTCCTAAACCCTTGAGATGTTATAAGTGCCACTGTCAAAGTATGGCCACTCTCAAACGGCATGTAGAGGAAACCCAGTTTGTCCCAACTGTAGGTCTTCCGATCACACTCAGAATGATTGTTCAGCAACAGAAATGATCTGCCCTAACTCTAAAGGCAACCATCCTGCTTATTCTAGGACATGCAACAAATGGAAAACTGAAAAGAAAATTGTGAAGTATAAAATTGAATATAAAGTAAGCTTTTAAGAAGCGAGGAAATTAATTGCTCCCAATATTACTAAACATACATATGCCAGTGTTGTGCAAAAATATCAATCAGTGGCCACCCAAACTGATGTTACAGTCCCTTCAAACACCTCAATCTCTGACTGGGCATGAACTGTTCTCTCCCAGCAACAGTCCAATATTCCCCAAGCAGTTGAACCAGGCAAGCCATACTGCTCTTAAAGTACCAGCGAAATCTCCTCCTCCTCCAATGATTGCTGCTACATCAAATAATCGAGGTTCAAACATAAAAAAGAATATTCGGGACGCATCGATAGATACAACTGACTAATATCAACATGATAGTAATACTTCAACTTCCGCCCGTGGGGGGGGGCATCTTGGTCAGCTGAAAGATCCCAAAAAAGCAAATTGTTTTTAAAAATTAAATTGAAGTTGTTGCTGTACATTTGATAACCCAGATTGAGTTAACATTAGTATCAGTTTATCTCCCACCATGTCATACCTTCTCTTTCCAAGATCTTGAAAAACCTCCTAATACAGCCACCTTCTCATCTCTCTCTTAGGGAATATCAATGGAAGAAAATTAGGCAGATTTCCAACCACTTCCTTTACCAATTTTTTCGTGGAATGGTAAGAACTCTCTGCTCCTAAGGACATAGCAAATGACTTTCTGCGGCATCAACTTATTCTCTGGATTTCCAGAAAATAAAGACCACGACTGAACAGCGTGCCATCAACTTTCAAACCTCAGTTTTCCTTTCGTATAACCAGCCTCTTCAATATTCTGAACTTTTATGTGCCATTAAAACAACATGCAGCAGTGCCGCTGGGCCAGATGGAATATGTAATATCATGTTACAAAACCTTGATGACAAAAATTTACAAATACTGCTGGTCTACTATAACTGAATATTTCTGGAAAACATTTATCCCAGCTCTTGGCATCATGCCACAGTTCTTGCCTTTTTGAAACCTGGAAAAAATCCTACTAGTCCCATAGAGTTACAGACCAATTTCCTTCTCCAGTTGCCTCAGTAAATTACTTGAAAAAATTATTCATAATCGGCTTGTTTGGATCATCGAAACAGAATAATGAGTAATAATCAGCATGGCTTTCATAAGAACAGGTCCTCCTTAGATCTCATGATCAAAGCTGAGTCTGCAATTCATAATGCCTTTGTAAAAAATGAACATCTTGTTATGGTTTCCATAGGCATAGAGAAGACATTTGATACTACCTGGCATCATGGCATTCTCAGTGACCTTCATGCCCTTGGTCTACAAAGCAACCTGCCTATATTTCATTAGGAACTTTCTCCAGAATCGTTCGTTCCAAGTTCAATATCACAACTCGCTTTCAGCAATATTTTTACAGAAAGGAGTACTACAAGGGTCTGTACTGAGTGTAACCCTTTTTGCCCTTAGAATTGATTCCATCACAAAAGAACTTCCAAATACTGTTGAGACCTACCTTTATGCTGATGACCTCTATTTCTTGCCATTCTCAGAACATGAGATTCATTGAACGGCAATTGCAGGTATCCCTGAATGAAGTCCAAAGGTGGGCAGAGTTCAATGGCTACTGTCTATCACAGCAGAAAACTGTTGCAGTCAACTTTTGTAATCAGCTTAAAATGCATACAGATCCTGAACTTTATATATCAAACTTTACCATTCCAGTAACTAGCAACATCAGATTGGGATTAATCCTTGATAGGAAATTAAATTTCATTGAGCACATTAAGTTTGTGCATACTTCCTGCCTCAAAAAAGCTGAACATACTAAGAGCTTTATCTGCCCTGTTGGTGAGCAGGCCATACATCTTTGCTGCTCTTATATAGAGCATTGATCAGATCCCATTTGGATTATGATGCTCCAATCTATGATTCTGCCCAAAAGAGTACACTATGCTGTCTGGATCCTGTACAGCATAGTGCATTGCAGATTTCCCTTGGTGTTTTCAGGACATCTGCAACCCATAGTTTACAAAACCAGAATGTCATTCGTGCAAAAAGAATTCTTATCAAAAATGAAGGAAACCTAATACCAACCCGCACTATCATACTTACTTTCAACGCACCTACCCTACCATCATCAGTGAAAGCGGGATACCTGAATTGCCAGGTAAAGCCATACATCCCCGATCCAATAAGATGCTTCAAGTGTCAAAAGTATGGCCATTTGCAAACAGTATGCAGAGGTCTAGCTATTTGTGCCATCTGTGGCTCAAAAGATCATAATGATAAAGAATGCAATGCACAATCTCCTCGCTGCCCAAACTGCAAAGGAGATCACCCTGCCTACTCCAGAGACTGCAGTATATGGAAAAAAGAGAAACAAGTACAGAAATATAAAATTGTTACATACCAAGAAGCTAAAAAGCAGATACCATTACTCCCAGCTGTTAGATCATACTCAGCCACAGCAATGACAGTCCAGAAAACAAAAGTAATTGCATCACAAACTGACATCTCAGTTCCGCCTAACATCTCAATAGAGGACTGGGCATGTACTCTTCTCTTACAGACAAAAACAAAAGCTGATCAGGCAATAAATACTCCAATTATAATCCCACCAGATGCTAAAGATCCAACACCAACTGGCAGTGAAAATCCTATCAAATCTGTAGACAAAAAACAGAAAAATACTGATACTATGGAAATTGACGAAAAGGAACAAGATGACCCAGTACTGGAACTCTATGCAACTGATGATATGGACAGTGGTGGTCATCCAACTTTCTCTAGAAAAGAAAAAAATCAAAACAGATTGGTGCAAACAGGCAGCCCAGCGTAAATCATCAGAATCTATAAGTAAGTCCAAATAATGCATACATTTCTTCAGTGGAATTGTCGTGGGCTTCGAAGTAACCTTCATAATATCAAAGATCTGATTTCCATCTATAATGCTGCAAGTGTTTACAGCATTATAGATGCTGCAACCGACCTAACTCCGCACGTAAGCATTTCAATCAAGCACTACATTACTACATTAGCTATAGGCAAGATTGTAAAACCACAACATCTGCTCATGGAGGTGTTGCCATTCTGGTAGACTCTAATATTCCCTCCAGGCATATCCAGTTGCAAATGCCTCTTGAAGCAGTTGCAGTACGAATCGTCACAGGAATTACCCTTACTATGGTTTCACTATATCTTCCACCTAACCATACGTATACACTGCAAGACTTCGAGACTTAACTGGCCAATTACCATCTCCTTTCTGTCTGATGGGCGCTCTTAATGGACATCATATCATTTGGGGGTTCACTTCACATAGACAAAAGAGGACAGATGATCGAAAAACTTCTAGATAACAGGAATTTAACACTCTTAAACACGGATACTCACACCCATGTCCATTTACCAACAGGGAGTACCTCTGCAATCAATCTCACCATCTGTTCCCCGGCTCTCTTTCCTATTCTTGAATGGTTTGTTTCAAATGATTCCTATAACAGTGATCATTACCCAGTTGTTTGTCACCTATTAACAAATGACGTGTACCGCAATTAATAAGAGGTAAAAAGTGGAAATTTCACAAAGCAAACTATAAGGCATTGTGATATCAATAGTGCTGTCAGTTATGTTACAAACCAAATCATCTCTGCAGCAAATATTTCAATACCAAAGATCACTAATCGTGACCATAAACACTGCAAGCAGTAGTAGAATGAAGAATGCCCAGAATCAAAGAAAGAAAAAAATAAAGCTTGGAATCAATTCAGAAAGTTCCCCACCACCACTAATCTCATAAAATTTAAGAAAATCTGAGCAAAAGCACGTTATACACTTCAGAAATCCCAAAAAGAGTCTTGGATATCTTTTGCTAACAAAATTAGTAGAAATACTGACACTAGAATTATCTGGAATAAAATTATACAAATCTCAGGTAAATATTCAACAGTCCCTAAACTGATAATCAGCTGGAAAGGCCATAATATAACTGATCCAGAAAAAATTGTAAACCTATTAGGAGAAACCTTTGAGGAATTGTCAACTACATCATCATATAGACCATTCTTTCAAAAACATAACACTCAAATTGAAAAATACAAAATTAATTTCCGCACAACTCATGAGATTCCATACAATCAACCCTTCACTATAAATGAGCTACACAAAGCCTTAGCCAAATCAAAACAAAGTGCAGCAGGTCCGGATGGAATCCACTATACAATGATTAAGCACCAAACCGAAAAATTCCTTATTCATGCTCCTACTTCTTTATAATAGGATATACCTTTAGCACACATATCTCGACTCTTGGCAGCATTAGTTTGTGCTGGCCTTTCCAAAACCAGGGAAGGACCACTCAAATCCAAATAATTATTGCCCTATTTCCCTCACTAGCTGTCTTAGTAAAACTTTAGAAAGAATAGTGAATGACCAGTTAACGTGGTTTCTTGACTCGCACAATCTCCTTAGTCCGAGCCAATGTGGTTTTCAGAAAAACAGATCAACATTGAATATATTGACAAAAGCCGAAGCAAACATCCGCAATGCCTTTTTCCAAAACGAACATCTTGTTTTGATATGTCTCGACATTGAAACGGCTTTTGATACTACCTGGAGATATGGTGTCCTACAGGAATTGCATAAATTAGGACTGCGAGGTCATCTACTAAAGTTCCTCCAGAACTTCATGTATAAAAGAACTTTCCAAGTCTACTACTATAATAATTTGCCTGAAATATACAATCAAGAACAGGGGGTACCCCAAGGCTTAGTCCTTAGTGCAACCCTTTTTTGCAATAAAAATCAATCCTATCACAGACATCATTCCAGAAACAGTAGAAACATATCTACAGGGTATCTCAAAAATATTGGTACAAACGTTTAGGGGAGGTAGGTAACATCTAAAGGAATGTGAATCGCATAGGAACCCATAACCGGAAACGTCACGGGAAAGTAGTAGCAGAGGCACAAGAAGCAGAAATGACACAAGACAGTAATTAGTGGCAAACATTTATTTGACATATTAACAATGGAGTACGAGATGGATGCATTTCATGATGTTGCAACAGATGCTCGAAGGTTCCACCATGAGTCGCGATGCATGCGTGACACCGACGCAGCCTGGATTGCCGGACACGGTCGAATACACCTGGAGTTTCTTTGACAGTAGCAGCAGCAGCGCAGACGAGTCTCACCACAAGATCCATTTCCATCTCCCCAGGCGATTCATACACGATAGATTTGAGAGTCCCCCCCTCCACAAAAGAAATCAAGGCTCGATAAATCAGGTGAGTGTGGGGGGCAGGCAATGGGTCCACCATGGCCAATCCATCGATGCCCAAAACACCTGTTCAAATGGTCACGAACACACCTTCCATAATGGGCAGGCACCCCGTCATGTTGAAACCAAATGTTGCGTCTCACATTTGCTGGAACATCATCAAGTAACCCTGGTAGAACTTGTTCAAGAAAGATCTGATATTTAGGAGTTCGTGTGGGATGGTAACAGGTATGGGCCGACTAAGCAGTCACCGACCATACCTGCCCACACATTTATTGCGAAGCGACGTTGTGCCGCATGGGGCGCACACCATGTGGGTTGTCATGAGCCCACACATGAGCATTGTGCTGATTGAATAAGCCTTCCCGAGAGAAATAAGCCTCATCTGTGAACAAAACATAGGCTGGAAAATTCAAGTCTTGAACACTTTCTTGGAGAAACCAATGCGCAAAAGCCACACGTGCAGGATGATCTTGGGGGAGCAGTAACTGAACCCTTTGGAGGTGAAAGGAGTGTAAGGAATCGTCGTGCCAGACACGCTGTACACTGCAATGAAACACTCCTGAGGCAACGGCACATGTGCTGGTAGTAGGATTATTCTGGACGGCATTCAACACACTTTCTTCCATAGTGGGAGTTCGCGTCGAACGTGGTCTGTCCGCACTACTCCTGTTACCTCTAAATCACCTATAATCGCACAAATTTTGATGCACATGCGCAAACAAATGGTGGTCCGGTACATGTCTGTCTGTCTGGAAGCGTTCTCCATAAATCCATACACTAGATGCATGTCTGCCAACTCATAGTTCATATATTGATGCATGCTCTTTGTGCGGCGACTACCACGCCTTCTACCGACTTACGGTGACGTTTCCGGTTATGGGTTCCTATGCAATTCACATTCCTTTAGATGTTACCTACCTCCCCTAAACGTTTGTACCAATATTTTTGAGACACCCTGTATATGCAGATGATCTCACTATCTCGTGTCACTCGCAGAATATGTGGACAATTGAGACACAGCTTCAATGCGCTATAAACAAAATAGAGTCCTGGTCCACCTATAATGGATATCGACTCTCAGTACAAAAGACAGCAGCAATACATTTCTGCAGAAAACAAAAGATGCATCCTGACCCAGAAATAAGAATAAACAATCAAAAATCCCACTGTAACATAGTATCCGATTACTAGGTCTAATCATGAATCAGAAATTAAATTTCCTAGACCATATAAAACATCTACGTACAGTGTGCGTAAACAAATTAAGCATTCTACGGGCAATATCTTCCATGACATGGGGAGCTGATCATTATTCACTTTTGCACATTTATAGAGCAATGATAAGATCTAGATTAGATTATGGTTCTCCCCTTTACTCATCTGCGATAACTAAGAATAAGACTAAGAACTAAGAATAAACTAAGAATAAGAATAATAACTAAGAATAAGACCAGAACTAAGAATAAACAATCAAAAATCCCACTGTAACATAGTATCCGATTACTAGGTCTAATCATGAATCAGAAATTAAATTTCCTAGACCATATAAAACATCTACGTACAGTGTGCGTAAACAAATTAAGCATTCTACGGGCAATATCTTCCATGACATGGGGAGCTGATCGTTATTCACTTTTGCACATTTATAGAGCAATGATAAGATCTAGATTAGATTATGGTTCTCCCATTTACTCATCTGCGAGGAAAAGTGTTCTAAATTGGTTAGATCGTTACCCTCACAGTGCATTATGTGTTGTTTTTGGAGCATTTAATACCTCACCTGTGTACAGCTTATACACAGAGATTTATGAACTATCACTCAGTCTTTGTAGACAACTTCTTCTTCTGAACTATGCTGCAAAAATTCAAAGCCTACCTGGACATCCAACATGGCAATATCTGTATTCTCTATACTCCAAAATGAGAAACTTTATATGAGAAGAAATCTAGCATATGCAAACCTGCCAGCATACGACTAAAAGAAATACTTTCACAATGGAACTTAAAAATAGATAAAATCTACCAAGATACCCCCGCATATCTTCCCCCACTGGGAAATCAGTTCAGCCGACTGTGACATTGACCTCACAAAATGGAAACAACATAACATCCCAAATCAATATATGAAACAGCTGCATTCCTTTTATGTAATGCAATTCTCTGATTACTCACATCTGTACACTGATGGCTCCAAAACAGATCAACACGTTGATGCTGCTGTGGTCTTGCCAAAGAGAATAATATCTCGGTCCCTTCCAGTAGAGTGTAGTATCTATAGTGCTGAACTGTTTGCAATAAGTCTCGCACTAGATCACATTGCCAAAACTTCCCTCGTAAAAAGTATCATGTTTACAGACTCATTAAGTGCAATATATGCTTTACAGCTACAAAATCAACCATCTCACCCGTATCTAAGAAAAATTCTCTCCTGCTTATCGCTTCTTAAGACTAAAAACGAAAAAGTCACTTGGATTCCTG